>NC_058131.1:189350578-189360550 GCF_016433145.1 Gracilinanus agilis | reverse complement strand
ATATATATATATATATATGTTTGTACAGATATATCAGGAGAAATGGATTTTAAAAGAAATATGTTTAAAATTTTTGAGCTAGTTCTGTCATCATCATAAAACATGTGATTACTTTTAACTTTATTTGACAGCTGAAGAAACTGAGGTTTCAAGACCTACAATTACTTAAGGTCACAGAGAAAACTCCAGTTCATATCTTGAGATTATATACTTTGCCATTTTTTGTTTCTCACTACCCTATGCTTCCACATTCCTCAGACCCAGGTGGAGAAAGTTTAGGATGCTTTATTCAAGAGCCTTGTGAATAGAAGTGCTTTTAGACCAGTGATTTCCAAAGTGGGCGCCACTGCCCCCTGGTGGGTGCTGCAGCTACCCAGGGAGGTCTGTGATGGCCACAGATGCATTTGGGGGCGGTGAATAACTCTAAGGGAGCAGTGATAGTATGTGACAGGGGGCACTAAGTAACATTTTTTCTGGAAAGGGGGCGGTAGGCCAAAAAAGTTTGGGAACCACTGTTTTAGACTAACCCTCAGAGTCATTATCTAGAGAGGAATCCCTGTGAAGACACAGTTTGACAACAAACTTTCTGTACGACCTTCAACAAGTGAATACCAAAAATATGATATTTTGTTGCTGTCAAAGTCCTTGACACTCTCAAATGTTTTTAAATCTGAAACTGATATGATTTCAATCTGTTGAAAGAACATTAAAGAAGCATTAATATCAACACTATAAAGATTATGGTACTTTTTCATTTGACTTCCAACTGAAACCTCCATTCTTCCTCCATTGTAATGGGAGCTGCTTGACAAGAGGACCTTATTTCTTTTTTTCTTTTTGTATCTGCATCATTTATCACAGTTTGTTTTGTTTCAGGGCACATTCCTTCTCCCTAATAATGGCACCTGCTTTCCTCATTATGATTCCTTTCTCATCTTTTTCTTTACTTCCATAAAGATAAGTCAATTTCTATCAGAGTATTAATGGAGACCTGTATTGGTTGTTAATTATCTTTTCCTCTCTTTCTCTGTCTCTGACTCTGTCTTTCTCTGCAGCTATATATGAATTCTAATGAGAAAGTTGTGCTAATTAAAAGTATACAATCTTTTTTTAAACAAAGCAATTGTAACGTGGGGTAATATACTGGATATGTGGACTTTTATAGAGGATCTTATGTTAATAGATGTAATAATAATAATAGCTAGCATGTATATACTATTTTATACTCTCTGTACTACTTTAGAACAGCAAAGTAGGCCAATGGTTAGAGAACTGAGCCTAGAGTCAGGATGACCTGAGAGTTCAAAATCAGCCTGAGAGTCTTACTAGCTATGTGTCACTGGGTGAGTTACTTAACTCTGATTGCCTCATTTCCATCATTTGTAAAATAAACTGGCGAAAGGAAATAATAAGCAACTCTAGAATCTTTGCCACACATACATGAAATGGGGTTATGAAGAGTCACAAATGATTGAAAAAAGCTTTTCAAAGTGCTTTACGAATATCACATTTTATCTTCAAAATGACTCTAGCAGGTAGGAATTATTATTTTCTTCATTTTACAGAAGAGGAAACTCAGACAGGCAGAGGTAAATTCACTTGCTCAGGTACACACAGCTAGTTATTTTTATGAGGCCAGATTTGAACTCAGTTCTACCTGAATTTAGGTCTAGCATTCTAAACACTATACCATTTGGCTGTCCTTTTGTCCAAACTCTTCCCATTGCAGATAAAGAAACTAAATCCAAAGGTGTGTGTGACTTGCTCAGAGACACAAAAGTAATGTGACGAGATAGGACTTAAATTAAGTCCTCTGACCTAAGTTCAGCATCTTTCAAGACTCTGCAGCAATTAAATTTGGGCATGTAATCAGTGAGATCTGAGTTCCCCTCACATATCTGTAATTTTATCACCTATAAAAGGAATAAGTCATCCTTAAGACTCACTAGAGTCTTTTTCATTTCTAGATCTATGATTTTAGAAATACTACCTATTTTATCTACTTCATACAATTGTTATGAGGATTAAATGAAATAACAAGTGAAATGTGTGTTGCAGACTCTGTGTATAAGTTTTGGTCATCATTAATTGTTATACTCTCTGTAAGGGTGTCACTGAAGGGGATCCATAGAATATTTGTACTGTGTGAAATATCTTGATACTTATTTTGATATGCTCAATTTGCCCTATTAAGTGAATGATGATCTGTAAGACAGATTCTCTTTATCTGGATTCAGATATTCGAGATTCAAAGTAATTTGAAGAAAGCGACTTTGGGACCCAGAGTAACCTAAAGAAACTGACTGACTGAATCTATAACCTGGCTGAGGTAATCATAGAAACCAGATCTATCAGTCCTGGGACATTAGACTGAACTCATTTTCCATCTGCCACTGGCTCATTCCAACTCTCAGATTCTCCCTCTGAGATGAGATAGACAAAGTCCTTGTGCTTAGTCTAGTCCCAGATTTTCTATCTTTGATTAAGTTATTCTGGCACTGTTCACTATTTCATTTATCCTTGAGAAGGAACCTGTCTGAGCTGCTAGTCTATGTTATATTGTATTTTCAAATATGGAAAACTATCTTATAGCTATTTATCCAGCTAAAACAATATCATTGCACCTTCAAACTAATAACCAAAGATGGCTTTGTTCTTCTTACACCTAGAAGTTCATCATCTGTGTTCCTGAGAACTCTTTTCCCATACTATCCCAGTTCTTTCCTTGGATCAACCTCTTTCCCATCTCCCTTCACTAAGAATTATAAAAAATGACTATAGTTAGCTAAACTCTGGGTTTTTTGCTCCATGTGTTCATGTATGTGCTTGCTAAGTAAAATGTTTTTTAATCTTACAGCCACTTAATAACTAAGTTTTCTTCTTATTCAGGAAAAGTGGTATGAAGGTCTAAGACAATGATGGGCAAACTACAGCCTGCAGGCCAGATGTGGATGCCTGAAATATTCTATCTATCCGGCCATATGACATTATTCCTAATCTGACCAATGCAATGAGTAGGATACAATACAATAAAACTTCGAAAGATTTGTCTTAGAAATGGACTGACAGATGAGCATTTCCTTTCCTTTGGCCCCCTCTTTAAAAAGTTTGCCCTTCACAGGTCTAAGAGGAAGCTGGTGCTAGATACAGTGCCCTGGGGTTTAACTTTCATTGAGGGAAAGAGAGACCTAAATTCTATAGAGTCCATGCCTCAGTTTATAGTACAATGTATTTTAAATTCCCATCTTATCTGCCTCTTTTCTTTACCATCAATAATTTTAGTCTGAGACTCAGAAACAGAGATTAATGCTGGGTTAGAGAAATTAAGGAAATCATCTATGAGCCATTGTCACATCTATAAGATTGGTTTTGATTTAGTACTAGACACTAGAGCTTAATCTGACAAGGATAATGGTGCTAACCATAACAAAGAGATAAGAATCATTATTTCTTTTCCTCCAAAGCAATAGCCTGCTTTTATTCAAAAACAAAAAAAGGAACAAACTTCTATACCCCCTGAAAACAAAAATGAATAACGGTGAATCTTTCATGGCTTGTTTGACCAAGTAATAGGATAAGCTTAGCATGCATTTTCTCTTTCTTTGTCAGTATCATAGTATGAGAGCTGGAAAGGAACTCACTGACTGTATAGTTCATTCTCTTCCTTTTACAGATAAAACAATTGAGCCATAGAGAGGTTAAGTGATCACAAAGGAAATAAATAGCAAAGTTGGGATTTTAATTTAGGCCCTCTGGAGCTAAATTCAGCAATCTTTCTGTCAACCCACGCTTCCTCTTGTCTGTGAGCTGTCTTGTTTTAATCTTCATTCTACATTCTTAAAAAATACAAATTCATGTGGACAGAGTATTTTTAGTGTATTTAGTTATCATTTACTGAGAAACAAGTGTCTTTCTTTTTTGATTTTTATAAACACCTGCTTAGACTTGGATGTTTCCTTGTGCTAGGGATTCTTGGAGAACTAGGAAGTGCCTGGGAGGCTATCTGGAAGACCTTATAGAGTCATAATAAAGGATTCATAGCTAACATCTGACAAAGAAATATTAGGTTAGTATTCAGAGAAAATAGACTGAAATCCAAGCTCAGTTATCTACTATTAGATGAGCTTTGGCAAGTCACTTCCCTCTCAGAGACTCAATTTCTTCATTTATATAATGAGACATTTGAACTAGAGTACCTCTTTAAAAAAATAGGGGCAGCTTGGTCATAAATTGGGTAGATTGCCTTCCTGGAGTCAACAAGATATCTTTCTGATTTCAAAACCAACTTCAGAGAGTTACTAGCTGTGTGACTCTCGGTAAATCACTTAATCCTGTCTCCCTCAGTTTCCTCATTTGTAATATGAGCTGGAGAAGTAAATGACAAACAATTCCAGTATCTTTGCCAAGAAAACTCAAAACTGGGATTATAAAGAGTTGAAAATGACTGTACAACAAAAAGCTCTAATGTACCTTCAAGTTTTTTTTCTATTATTCAAAAAGCATTTGAGGAGAGAAACATGGCGAAGGTTACAGCAAGCCTGTCTCAAAGGCAGGAAAACAACACCCAAGGTTAAATATCTCTGGTTCCTTTGATTATTTCATAGCATGGTTTCAGATTCTCTCATCATTCTGGTTCCTTTTTTTTTTTTTTTTTTTAACAAGGACTCTCACCTGTCCATGCCCCCTTTCCAAAAGTGACACCTCAGGAGGCAGAGCACCAACAAAGTTATTTTCCTAAAATTCTCGTCTGAACATAACCCTTCTTAACTCAGTGAACTGCAGTGACAATCTATTTACATGAACAAATATTTGTTCATGTAAACAAAAACAAAATATTTGGCTTTTAAAGTTCATCACAACTTAACTTCTTTCTTATTTCCAAACTTCTTACACTTTCATCTCCTCCACTTAATCTATAATCTAAAGACACTGCCTTTCTTACTGTTCCTCACACAGAAGACCACACTACCCCATTACTTGCTTTTTGACTGGTTTTCCCTACCTATCTCTCATGTCTCAGTTCTGGAATACCCTGCCCCCTCATCTTTATATCCAGGCTTCTTTGACCTTCATCAAGTTTCAGCTCTAAGACTATATTCAGAAATTGGATCTCAGTCCCTGTCCTCATACCCAAACCCAACTGTTAATTTACTTCCTGAGATTACTTTTAACTTACATCATATATATCATATACATACAATTCTTTATTTTGACGGAAATAAGGGATATAGGGACACTGTCTTTCTCCTTGGAATGCGAACTTCTTGATGTCAGGGACACTTTTTATTTCTTTGTATCTCTAGTACTTAAAACAGTGTCTGAATCTTAATATGTGCTTAATAAATGATTATTGAGTGACTGTAGTTGGAAAGACTTAGGTTCAAATCTCAGAAATATTGAATGAGTACCAAAGGGTAATTTAGCTTCTCACTGAAGGAAACAACTGTCTAAGATTAAAAGTTGCAGAGAAGGAATGACTGAGTAAGTTAGATAATATTATTGTAATGGAATGTGATTGTGCTAAAAGGAATTACAAGAAAAATAATTTTGTATAAATTTGGAAAGATTTACATGAACTGATGCAGAGAGAATTAAGAAGAACCAGGACAACATTATACAAAGTAACAGTAATATTATAACTTGAACAAATGAGAATAAGAGCTAAGACAGCAATACAATGATCCAAAACAATCCCAAATGACTCATGATAAAAAAATGCCATCTACTTCCAGACCAAAGAACTAATATAGTCTGAATCCAGTCCAAAGCATCCTTTTCACTTTTTCTTAATGTTTTTGTTCTAGTTTCCTTCCACCAAAAGATTAATATGGAAAACTGTTTTACATAGCACAAGTAAAATTGATATCAGATTGCTAACCATCTCAGTAAGGGGGAGCAAGGGAGGAAGAGAGGAAGAGAATTCAAGATTTAATTTTTAAAAAAAATGTTTAAAATTGTAATTGGGCAGAGGGGAAACAATTGCAGAGAGGGTTTCAATCTACTTTGGTAGAGAAATAACTCCTTACTAGGAGTTTCATATATCAATAAGATAAAAGTATTAGGGTTTTTGTTTGTTTGTTTTTAAAGTAGCAAAAGACACAAAAGACAAGTTAAATCTATAGAGGCATATCACTAGAGGGTTGACCAATAAATGTGACCTTATTTTTTTAAGTTACTTATGAGGACCAGTTAAAAAACTGAAGCATGAAGGGGACTTGTTCTGTGTCTGTGGAAGGAATTTCTTCCTAGATGAAATATTAGAGAATTGAAGAATTGAGGGATGGTAGCCTCTAGTATATGTTGGGTTTATTTTGTGTTAAATGAGAAAGGCCACTGAAATGCTGACATGTATACTTTTTAAACTAACAAAATAAAAAAGAATCTGACTTGGCAATTGGCTATGCCATGTGTCTCAGGTCACTCAATAAATATTATTGTGTTCTTTTTCAATTCTCTAAGCATTCCGTATGGCTAAAGGCCAGGTGGCATGTTCACAAGATGTTTCTGCTTCAATTCTCTCTCTATTCATCACAATATCTCATGATTAGCTAGCTAACAAGCATTAGTGCAAAACTCATTTTACAAATGAAGAGACAAGGCAAAAAGACAATTAGATAGTGCCCCACATCTACTCAATTAGGTAATGATAAAAAGCTAGTATTATAAAAGCAGTTTAATATTTCCTAACTACTTTAAACTTATTATCTCATTTTATCATCATGATATCCCTGGGGATATGGGTGCTAGTATTATTTTCATTTTATAGAAAAGGAAACAGTCTGAGGAACGTTAAGTGACTTGCCCAGAATCTCATAGCTACTGTTTTGGGGGCTGCTCTTTATCCATATCACTTAGTTAAAAGGGAAGTGCCAGTACTTTAGTGTCAAAATTGTGGCATATATTTCTTTGGGGTAATTTGAATAGGAGGTTCTTAGACTCTACTGTGTTTCCATTTGCTTCCACTCTAAAAGTTTTAGAAAGGTTGGGAAGGCCTAGAATACTCTAAAGTCAAAGCTTGGGTTTTTTAGGGTATATTCAAGGGTTCCAGTAGTTGCTAATGGCCTGAAAATTTACCAGGAGAGGATAATCTAGGTGAGAAATTGTCAGAATCAATTAGAGAGAGATAAAGGAAAGACAAATTGAAATAAAATAAAAATTAATATTATATTAAAAAGATGCTTAGTTTTTGGAAATTTAAAGCTGATAAGTGATTAACTCTGCTTTGTAAATATGCTCTAGATTATAGTAAAATACCTTAGAACCTCAAAATATTTGAGTTATAAAATCCATTAGAAGTTATTCAGCCTCCAGGTCTGAAATACAGATCTTTTTTCATGAGACTTATAACAAGTGGGCAACCAACCTTTGATTGAAAGCATCCAGTGATCTATTACTACATTAAATATGTATTCTAAATGGCTTTCCCCTCCTGGATCACTGCCTTGTTGTGGTGGAGAAGTTTGTGAATGAAACTATGAGCTAGTCCATACAGGGTTACCCAAGATACACAAATCATAGTAGAGAGTTCTAACAAGAGGTGATCCATTGGAGAACGAAACAATAAACAATCCAATCTTTGCCAAGAAAATGCCATGGACTATATTAAAAGGATAAAAAAAAGGGACACCAGAAGATGAGGATCTTAGGTCAGAATTTGTCCAAATGACTGGGAAAGAGTGGAGGACAACTACAAGTCACTCCAATACTAAAGAAGGGATGAGGTCAAAACTGAAAGTAAGCTCAGCTTCGTATGTATCTGGTGAATAAAGGAAAGTGAGAGACTCTAAAGATCAATATTGTCCAGAAATCTGGAATGTAAGATCTATGAACCAAGGTAAACTGGGTGTGGTTAAACAGGAGAAGGAAAGATTAAACATCAACATCTTAAAACTTAAATAGATAAGAATGGGGTAGTTTAACTTAGTTGATTACTTCATATTCTATGGTGGACAAGAATCACTTAAAAGAAGTGGAATAGCTTCCACAGCTAATAAAAGAGTGAGAAGAGAAGTACTGGGTTGAAATATCAAAAATGATAGCTGTTTAAGAATGATAGCCTTTCAGGAATATCTGTATCAAAAATGAAAATTGTTGACAAACCATTCAGTATCAGAGTAACGCTAGTCTCTGTTTCAGTCTCTGATGCTGAAGAGGTCAAAATTTATCAGTATTTTCTAGGAATAACACACACACATACATGGACATAGAAAAAGATGTCATATTCATCATAGGAGACTGGAATGCTAGAAAAGGAAATCAAAAGATAATTGCAATAGGCAAGTTTGACCTTTGACTACAAAATGAAGCACAGTAGAGACTAATAGAGTTTTTTTTTTTTTAAAGATAACTCAGGGGTTATAGCTCTTTTCAATAACCACAAAGGTTACTCTATACATGAACATTATTAAATGGTTAATATAACTATCAGAATGAGTATATACTTTGCAGCTAAGTGTAGTGAAGATCTATTCGGTCAGTTCAAATAAGACATGGAATTGACAAGAGCTAAGATCATGAGCTTCTTATTATAAAATTCAGAATCAAATTGGAGAAATTAGAGAAAACCATCAGCTGCCATAAGTATGACCTAAATAATATCCATTATGAATAAAAAACACATTCATGAGATAATATTTGATATATAGAGTACTTTAAAATTATAGAAAGGGATTCACAATATTTTACAGAAAGTAGCAAAAAAAAATCCAAAGTAAAAGAAGAGTAGGAAAAAAAAATGGTTATCTGATGAGGCTTTACAAAGAGCTGAAGAAAGAATTTAAAGAAGAAAGGGAAAGATACTCAACTGAATCTTACATGTCAGAGAATAGCAAGGAGAGGTAAGAAAGTTTTCTTAAAACAAAGTAAATAGAAGAAAACAATAGGCTGGAAAGATGGGAATCTCTTCAAGAAAATTAGAGCTATCAAGGGAATATTTCATGCAAAAATTGACATGATAAAAATACAAATTACATTTGCAATGATTCTAATCACAGCGGTGATAAATGACATTTTCCCATATAGGAATCCAACACTTGGACCTTTTGGGTTGCTTCTGATTAGTCTTTCATTACCTTTGTATGTTTCTTATATATCATATTTTCTGTTCAATACTGGGTTTTTCCTCAGGAATAGTTGAAACTCCTTTAGTTTATTAAATATCCATTTTTTACCTCTTATTATTATGCTCATCTTTGCTGGATATATTATTCTTGATTGTAATTCTTGTTTTTTTTTTGCTCTATGAAGTACTGTGTTCCATGTATTACATTCTTTAATGTTGTAGTTGCTAAGTCTTGCATTATTTTGACTGTAGCTCCACAGTATTTTTTTTCTTCTTGCTTTTATTTTCTCTTTAACTTGGCAGCTACAGAACTTAGCAACAACATCCCTGTGCATTTTCATTGTTTTGTCTTTTTGAGGTGGTGATCTGCGGATTCTTTCAATTTCTATTTTACTCTTAGATTCTAGAATTCTGTGCAGGTTTTCCTTGATGTTCTCTTGGAGTATGGTGTAAAATGCTTGTTTGGCTTATACCTTTTGGAGAATTCACTTATTCTTATATTGTCTTTCTCTGATCTTTCTTCAGTCAGTTGTTTTCATTGTAATATCTATTATTTCATTCTTTTGATTTTGTTTCATTATTTCTTCTTATCTTAAGGAATTGTTAGCTTTCCTTGGTCTAATTCTAGTTATTAAATATACATATATATATACATATGTATATATATATATATATTTAAAATTTTTCCTCCTATGAGTATCTGGATCACTTTTTCCATTTTGGTTTCATTTTCTTTCATAATTTTCTTGATTTTCTTGCATTGATCCTTTAAAACATTTTTCCTTGATCTATTTCATTCTTTAGGTCTTTTTAAATCTCTTCCCATAGCTCTTTTTGAGCTTTTGTGCATTTATTGTATTTCATTGCTATTTTTGAATTAAGTGTTTTTACTTTACTATCCTCTGAGTTTG
>NC_058131.1:189316374-189348002 GCF_016433145.1 Gracilinanus agilis | reverse complement strand
GATACATTATATATATATATATATATATATATATATATATATGTATATATATATATATATAATGTATTAAAATAACAACCACCACAACAACAGAAACACTGAAGTATCCTGGATAAGTGAACCATGGCATGGGGGGTGGGGGGGTGGGGGGGGAAGACAACTGATAAAACTGTGAAAACAACTGAAAAAAGTTTGTGATTGACCTTAGGTGCTCTAACTAGATCCTAAAGGCATTTCTGCCACTGTAACTGCATGCAGACAGTTCACCTCCTCCTGTGGGAGCAGTCAGGGGTTCCACTCTCCTGGAAGTGAGCATAGTCCCTCAGCAATCACACTTCTTCACTCTTCCTCTCTTACTATAATAGCTTCCTCTGTTGAGTAGGTATCTAGTCTGCATTCCCAGGATCTCTCTCATTTGTTGCCAGTGAGGTTTGAAATCCTGCCCTTAGGGCAGTTCCCAGCAGGGAAATAGCATGGGTCTCCAGAGTGAGGCTGCAATAGACACAGATGCTCTCAGGGCTCACTATGGAGGGATTCAGTGATGTCCTTGAGGATAAAAACTCTGGGGTTTGTCAGTCATAGTGAGATAGCCCAGGGGCTACCTTGTTGATTTCCCTGTTTGCTCTATTCTTGCCCCCAGAGCCTGTGGTGGTAGATGGAGACCTGGGAAATCAGAAACTTTCCTTCCTAATTATCCCTAGTGGTTCAGCTTCCCTCCTGATTTCTGTCTGTTTTTATAC
Organism: Gracilinanus agilis; assembly: GCF_016433145.1. Classification (NCBI taxonomy): domain Eukaryota; kingdom Metazoa; phylum Chordata; class Mammalia; order Didelphimorphia; family Didelphidae; genus Gracilinanus; species Gracilinanus agilis. Next base: position 189,347,262 of record NC_058131.1, on the reverse strand, counting down.
TTTTCAACATTGGTTCTATGGAGTTAGTTTTGGTTGTTTATGCTGGTTATTAGGAAAGCGAGAAATCTTAGTGTTCTACTCTGCCATCTTCAGCATTCTTCAGCTAACATGTGGTCAAAAATATAAACAGGCAATTCTCAGATGAAGAAATTAAAAGCATCTTAGTCGTTTGAGAAAATGTTTCAAATCACCATTAATTAGAAAAATAAAAATTAAAACAACTCTGAAGTATCCCTAACATCTTTCAGACTAGATAATATGACAAGAAAAATTATAAGTGTTGGAGAAAATGTGGAAAAATTGTGGCAATAACACACACTGTTGTTAGATCTGTGAACTGCTATATCCATTCTGGATATAAATTTGGAACTTTGCCCAAAGGATCATAAAATTATGCATTCCCTTTGACTGAGAAATACCAAAAAAGATGAAAGATAGGGTGGGGAAGACCTACTTATAGATAAAATATAACACCTCTTTTTATCTTGACAAAGGATTAGAAACAGGATGTCCTTCATTTAGAGACTGGATAAACAACTTGAGACATATGTTTGTAACGGAATACTATTGTGCCATAAAAAATGAAAATATGATCACAGCAAAAGAAAACAAAACATGGAAAGACATATAAAGTAATACAAAGTGAATTGAGCAGAACCAAAATAAAATATATAATACATTGTCAATGACTTTATTATCAGTAATGCAAATATCCAGCACAACTCCAAGAGATTCATGATTCAAAAAGTTATGCACCACTATAAACAGAACTGAAAGAATCTGAATGAAGATTGAAACGTCATTCTCTACTTTATTTCCTTCATGAATTTTTCTAGGTTGGAAGTGATATATCTTTTATTTTATAATATGATGAATATGGCACTATGTATTGGATGTACAACATATATCATATTAACTACAATTTTGAGGAGTAAGAAGATATGTGAAGGAGAAAGATAACATGGGTTGCAAAATGTCAGAAAATAATTACTGAAAATTGTATTGACATATTATATGGAAAAATATAAATTAGTAAAATAAGAAAAGGTGGGAAGAATACATAGAATATTTAACTATAAAAGAAGGATCTTAACATCACCAATAACCACAATGTATCATTACTGATATAGAGCCAGACATCTGGGAAAATAGAGACAAGAGTGCCTTAGGAAATACTAGTAACAATAAGGTTAGTGGAAGTGATGGAATTGCAGCTTAGCTATTTAAAATTCCTACACATGATGATATTAAAGTGTTATATTCAATATGCTAGCAAATCTGGAAAGTTCAAAAGTCACCATGGCATTGGAAAAGATCAGATAGTTTCAATACTAAAGAAGGGTAATGTCAAAGAAGGTTCAAATTGCTAAGCACTAGTGCTCATTTTACAGGCCAGCAAGGTTATGCTTATGATTCTGCAAGCTAGGATTCAGAACATGTAAATTGAGAATTACCAGAAGAGAAGACTGGTTTTAGAAGAAGCAGAAGAAATAGAGATAAATTTGCCAATGTTCATTGGGTTTTGGAGAAAGCCAAAGAGTGTTAGTAAAAATCTACTTCTGCTTAATTGATAACATTATAGCCTTTGACTATGTGGATCAAAACAAAATGTGGCAAGACCTCAAAGAGATGGCAGTGCCAAATCATCTTACTTGTCTCCTGAGGAATCTGTATGTGGGCCAAATAGCAGTAGTTAGAACTGAAAATGGAATAACTGAATGGTTTAAGATTGGAAATGGAGTTTGACAAGGCTATATATTGTCACCTTATTTATTTAACTTATAGGCAGAGTATATCATATGAAATGCCAGGCTTGATGATCAAAAGTCTGAATTAAAATTGCTTGGAGAAATATTGCTTGAAGAAATTGCTTGGAGAAAAAACAATTTCACATATGCAGATGTTACCATCTGATGACAGCAAGTGAAGAAGAATTAAGAAGTCTCTTGAGGAGAGAGAAAGAGAAGAGTATAAAAGCTGGCTTGATGTGTAACATTAAAAAAAAAGATCTTGGCAACTTATCCTATCACTTCCTGGCTATCTGATGGAGAAGTAATGGAAGTGGTATCAGATTTTATATTTTTGGACTCAAAGACCCTTGTAGCTGCTGAGTACAGCCATGAAATTAAAAGATGCTTACTCTTTGGGAAAAAGCTATGGAAAATCTGGGCAGCATACTAAAAAGAAGAGATACCACCTGCCAACTAAGGTCTGTAGAGTCAAACCTATGGTTTTTCCTATAGTAACATATGATGTGAGAGTTAGAATATAAAGGAAACTGAACACTGTAGAATCAACACTCTTAAATTTTAGTGCTGGAGAAGACTGAAATGTCCCCTGGAGATCAAGAAGTTCGGATCACTCCACACTTGAAGAAAATAACTTTGACTATTCAATGGAAGGTCAAATACTGACACTGAAGCCAAGTGATGAAAAGGACTCATTGGAAAAGATTTACATTTGGAAGATTGAATGCAAAAGTAAAAGGGGACAGCAAAGGATGAGATGGATATGTAATTTCATGGAAGCAATGAACATTAACTTGGAGAGACTTCAAGAGACAGTAAAGGATAGAAGGGCCTAACTTACTATGTGTGGAGTAAGGTAGAGCAAGTCTTATGTCCCTCCTAATATCTAGAGAAAACTACCTCCCTTCTCCAGAATAAACATCACTTTCAGGGATTCCTCATGTGATATTTTTTCTGATTATTCTTTTCTTATTGTATGCATATTCCCTTGGAATATGCTGCCAGTAGTCAATTAGTTAGAATCCATATCAGAATGTGGTGCTCCTAACTGAACATAACTTTCTAAATGTGATCTGACCAGGGCAAGCTTATATAACACTGAATTTATCACATCTTCCAGTCCCCTCATTACACAAAAAATGATGAAACTTTGCTTTATGAACCAGAGTTAAGTCAGGTCATGTATTAAAATAAATTATGATCACCACTTGGAAGACTTTTTAAAAGAATTAAACATAATATTATTTTTTAGCATTCTTTGGACATTGCTTAGCACAGTGCCTGACACATGGTAGATACTTAACAAATGTTTAGTGATTGATTGATTGCTTAATCCCAAAAAGAAGAAGAGTCCATATTTTTTCTATCAATTATTGCATATACTTCAAAACTTGTTCTGGAGCTTATCCTCCCAACCCTCTTTCAGCCCAGCAACAAAAATAGTTGCTACATCTGTCCTTAAAGTTCTAGGGCACCCTGAAGATTGAGGTATGCATGCATATTTACAAAGCCATAGTTCACAAGACCACATTATTGTGCCTTCTCCCATTATCATTGTTAGCTATCAATTAACCAGTCAGATATTTAAATTTTTAAAAGGGGTATTTACTAAGGGGGTACAGTAAGAACAACTGGTATAAACATTCCCCTTAGAATACATGATATACTCTCCATCAAGTGCATAGAGAATTATAAGGAAATTGGTTTCAAACCTAAGTTATACATGTGGCAAAGAGGAAAATAGTCTCAGGTTCCTAGAAATTTTTTTCCCCCTTTAAAGAAAGTATGCATGAAATTACCATTTAGAGCATGGGGTAACTCTTCTGCTGTGTTCCTTATAGACTACTGAAGCTCCTTCCTTAATATCACAATTTATCCTTGATTCCTAATGCAGACATAGTGTCAGCTGATCACAGAACACAATTCTGCCTACTATGCTGTCTGGGAATCTAGAAATCCTCTGATATTTTGAAATTCACACAGGCATTCTATTTAAGGTGAGAAGGGGTGGAAGGATACAGAAGCTTGCTATTCTCCATCACTACCAAGACATTCCTTTGAAGGGGCTTGGCTAGAGGGTTTAAACCACTATTAATTTCCAGATACTCGAATTGTTGATTTCAAACAGCACGATAGTTTTTCATAAGGTCCACCAGTTATGTAAAAGGATAAAACCACTTTAATATAGACTTTTAAGTTGGGCCTAGCTGACATGCCTTGATTGATTAATGAAGATGTTATCACCTGAAAAAATTATCTGTGCTAGGTAGGTTAGAGAAATTAATGGCTTAACTCAGTTGCCTCTTGCTTTTGCAGAATTTTATTCCATAATATGTTTATTCCAAAGCATATGTAATCCTAGGGGGAAAACTGGATGAAATAGAATAAATTATTTTTTCTGTGACTCTCTTATTTTATTTTTGGTATCTTTTACTCATATTCTTACTTCCATGTCAAACTCTTAAGTTCATCATTCTGCCAACTGGGAGCCTTAAATCCCCTATTATAATACCCTCATTTTTACCTTTCAGCTCTCTGTATTTCACTCTTCTTCTTAATCCTAGCAAAATATAGTTATATTGTGTCCCATCCAGAAGCACCTTCTCAGATACCTGTTATCATAAACAAGGAGACAAAGGATATGAGCAAATGGGGAAAAGTTTGCAGTTGGAAAATAATTATCCTTTCTCTTCTATGTAGAAATGAGAAAGAGTCCAAGCCTCTGGCTCTTTCTAAGATGTATTCTATTTTTTAGCTATAAAGTTGAATATTTTCAAAGAATCATAGAATTCAAATGTTTAAAGCAACTTTAGAGCTAATCTAATCCAAGCCACATTTAACTGAAAAGGGACTCTATATTTGTCTCCCTTTTATTCCACTATTAGGAAGAGTAAACTATTAATTATTTTGGCTATGGAGGAAGACATTAATTGAGATCTCTATCTAGTGGAAAAGTGAACCTACAGTTTTCTCTGAGTTTGTATTTATATCTTATGTGCTAGAGTGATGAGTTTTATTTATTAGTTCCTAATGTAGCCTGTTTGAGGTCTTAGACATATAATAGACCAAAGGTTCATAAATATATGGCATAGGGTTTTCTTAAAACTACCTTTCAAGACTTTTTTCTTCTGTCCTCTGTGATGAGTCTGAAAGAGATCAACGTGAGCCTGAGAGCCAAAGTTAAAAGAAAGCTCTTGAAAATGAACTCCTATTAGGACAATAATGATTGATAATGGAAGAATTACTTTTTAATTTTTAAAATTTTTATTTTCAATATTTTTCCATAGTTACATATTTCATGTTCTTTCCCTCTTCCCGGAACCCCTTTAGCCCCCCTTAGCCAACTCAGAATTCCACTGGGTTTTACATGTATCATTGATCAAGACCTAATTCCATATTATTGATAGTTGGACTAGAGTGATCGTTAAGTGTCTACATCCCCAATGATATCCCCAACAGCCCATGTGTTCAAGCAGTTGTTTTTCTTCTGTGTTTCTCCTCCCATAGTTCTTCCTCTGAATGTGGCTAGTTTTCTTTCTCATAAGTCCCTCAGCCTTGCTCTGGATCCTTGCATTGCTGCTAGTAGAGAAGTCCGTTATGTTTGATTTTACCACATTGTATCAGTCTCTGTGTACAATGTTCTCCTGGATTTGCTCCTTTCACTCTGCATCAATTCCTGGAGGTCATTCCAGTTCACATGGAATTCCTCCAGTTCTTTATTCCTTTGAGCACAATAGTATTCCATCACCAATAGATACCACAATTTGTTCAGCCATTCCCCAATCAAAGGACATTCTCTCGTTTTCCAATTTTTTTTGCCACCACAAAGAGCATGGCTATAAATATTTTTGTACAAGTCTTTTTCCTTATTATCTCTTTGGGGTATAAACCAAGCAGTGCTATGTCTGGATCAAAAGGCAGATATAGTCTTTTAAAGTCCTTTGGGCATACTTCCAAATTGCCCTCCAGAATGGTTGGATCAGTTCACAACTCCACCAGCAATGCATTAATGTCCCAATTTTGCCACATCCCCTCCAATATTCATTACTCTCCCCTGTTGTCATTTTAGCCAATCTGCTAGGTGTGAGGTGATACCTCAGAGTTGTTTTAATTTGCATTTCTCTAATTATTAGAGATTTAGAATACTTTCTCATGTGCTTATTGACAGTTTTGATTTCTTTATCTGAAAATTGCCTATTCATGTCCCTTACCCATTTATCAATTGGGGGATGTCTTGATTTTTTGTACAATTGATTTTGTTCCTTGTATATTTGAGCAATTAGACCTTTGTCTGAGTTTTTTGTTATAAAAGTTTTTTCCCAATTTGTTGCTTCCCTTCTAATTTTGGTAGCATTGGTTTTGTCTGTACAAAACCTTTTTAGTTTGATGTAGTCAAAATTATTTATTTTACATTTTGTGATTTTTTTCCTAATGCTTGGTTTTAAAATCTTTCCTTTCCCATACATCTGACAAGCATACTATTCTGTGCTCAGCTAATTTACTTATTGTTTCCTTCTTTATATTTAAGTCATTGGAAGAATTATTTTTTTTCTTCACAGCTATTTGAAATTTTGATTTACAAATTTTCTGGAAAGTATGCTTATGCTTAATAATCATTACTTCATATTCACTACATTCTCAATTCACTTAAATTCTTTATAATGGTAGGAAGGGGAGTAGGCTGATTTCGTTTCCCCCAATTCCTGTTTTCTCTAAATTAAAGGAAACCTTGATACACGTTTTAAAACAAAATATAGCTTCTGTGTTATTCAACCAGTGTGTGTATTTTAGTCTTATATGATCAATTAAACTCCATTGATGATAAAAATGTAAATACTTATAAGTTGGCAAACTCCAATATTGTGCTATTGTTTGAATGATTTTACATGGAATTTATTGAGTCCTTTAAATATAAGTAAAATGTTACGTAAATGTTCCCTATATATTTTTGTTTCTGAAAGGAAATCAGATATATTTTTAAAAATGTATTTTTTGGGGGTGGGAGGCAAGGAAGATGATCTCATCATAAAATAAAGTAAGTTTGTTAGTATAATCTATTTATTTAATTTTGGTGAAGAATTGTCTTGAATTTCTAAAATATAAATTTTAAAAGAATAGAAGAGAGTAGTTCTACCCTCAGCAATCACAGAATAATAAATATAAAATTTAAGAGGACTGAGAAAATGACCAAGATTTTATAACATTTAACAAATTTAAATGAGTTCTATGATAGTTACTCAACAAGTCTTATTTTTCCTGATACTTTATATTAATTTTATAAAAAGACATTTTACAACAAAAAGAAAATACCAGAAGTTATTTAGTCTAGTCTTCTCATTCCTTGTTTATTCAACACCCAGATCAGACAAGTGGCTGGCTTAAGGTCTCACAGCTAATTAGCAGCAGATCCAGCATGAAAACACACATCTTATAATGCCAAAGTTAGTACTCTTTAGAATATTGCCTTCCCTCAAAGAAGGTCTGAAATGAAGAGCTTCATTCTAATGAAAGAATTTTGAAGTCTTTCCAAATCTTTCATCAATTACCAAATGAATTACAAACTGACTTACTTTCAATCTCTCTTATGAAGAATACAAGATTATATCATTTTTGAGTTCTCTGTGCAACAGTTTTTACTAACCGGTATAATAAAATCAGGATGACTATAACAACAGAAGCTTAAATCAGTTTCCCACAGTACTATTCTCAGCAGCACAATTCACCCTGTGACTGAAGCAATCTCTTTTCATTTTTCTGCCCCTTGGTCTCTCTACCTATCAAGAAGAGATAAGCTATCTATCCCCAAAGGGATTTTATACGGATGAATTATGGAAGGCCTCACACTGCCTTTGGTATACCCCTACTTAGCATTATAGGAAAAAAAACTATTTTGAACATGAGTAAATCATTTTGAGATCCAAATATGACATTTTGTGTTAAAATAGCTTCAAAATATACATTGAATTTATATTACCTTTGGCATTTTAGAAGTAATTTTGTCTATTATTTTATATTGAATGTGAACATTTGGACTAGGCTGTCAAAAGAAAATTCTCATTTTCACCTATTAACTATGGTAAAATATCCTTGTGCCATGCTTAAGGAAAAAAGACAAAAAATATAAGTCAATCATTTCATGGTGTCAGGAAAATCCCTACCTACCTTGGTCACCTTCTATATTAGACCTGCCATTGCTACTCTTCTCCCTATTATATGGAAATTGTCTCATTATCTTGTCTTTACTTGGCATATATTTTGTACCTAATTAATGTGTGCACATATTATGTTCCTTGATAGAACATAAACTCCTTGAATTCAAGAATCATTTCATTTATTTTTTGCCTTTTTTGTCACAGAATCAAATAAAACAAAGCGGGCAATTTAATACATGTTTATTGATTGAATGGGTGTATATGGTATATACACAGTGGTATGGTGCTTCTGTAAGATGGGCCTGACAAGCTGGCCCAAGATGCCTAGATGGTAAATGGATCTAAGCTGAGTGAGGATAGGGGTGCCTGGGTGGTCACCAATGTGTGCTGATAACCACCAGGGCTTATGAATGTTTAGCTCAGCTAAGCACTTGACCTTACAAACAGTGCCCGAGCCAAAGTTATCAAGTGAGAAGCTGTATATTGTTCACACAGCTCCTCTGGTTTACTTGGCTTGGGGTTAGGTTAGACTAGAGGATAAATGTTTGTAGTAAGGATAGTTATTGGTAATGGGTTGCATAATGCCAAATGACCGTGATGTTGGTAAAATCCCTTTTCCCCTTTGGCAGTAACTTTTCACTTGCTCTTGGAATGAAATGAGTCTTCACTTGAACTATGTTTCAATGGATTTAATGCTATAATTCAAAGGGGTAGAATTCAGGATAAGGAAAGTGGTGTTGGGGATGGCTATGCTAAACCTATGGTAGTTAGATTAGGCTAATCAATAAGTAACAAGTTGGCAGCTGGTTGGAGAGGCTTCTTTCCCTCCCAGACCCTGATCAGACTCAGCAGTGGTCTAGAATAAGTGAAAGGAAGGGACTGTGATATTCATCTTAATAGCAGGTGTTGATGTATATCTCTCAGCCTTGTTCAGTAATAGGTCAATTAATATTATGAGACAATCAGGTACAGATTCTGTATATGCAGGTCTATAGGCCTACCCACCCTTCACCACCCACAAGCCCTTCTCAAAAACGAGACCCTGAAGTCTTCTGCCCTTGGGCTTTTATAGTGGTAGTCTCAACTGTCTTTTGCCCTTGGCTTGTACCATCTGGGTAAATTCTAAATTCTATAACTGATGATCTGTCACTCAAGCTGGTCTCCATCTTCTTCCCAGAAGTTACCTATTACAAATGACAGTGATAAACACTGACATTGGAATGAAGCATTTCAGACTAAATCTTGATCCTACTATTTCTTATTTGTGTATTTCCCTTTTTTTCCTGTGTATTATTAGAAAACATGACTCCCCAAGTCTCCTTCCAACTCCTAGAGGGACATTATAAATCAATATTTTTCTTTTTTTATAAAATATGAATAATAAATTGCTGCACAATGGTTAATTACATGATAAAGCTAGAACAAACTTTTTATGATTATTTCATATTAGATATTCCAGTAGATTGGCATTCCCCCCTCAGAAATTATAGACTTTGTAGAAAGAGGCAATAGTAAGATATTACCTTATTTTTCTAGGTTGCCTCTGAGAACAAGATAGAAAGATACAAACCAAAAAATCCATATGATGTCTACAAGGACAATCTAAAAAGCTTGATGACATGAACTTACTTCATAATAAGCACAGGAACATAATGTCTTGGATTGTCCAAGAAGTTGCCAGAAATGTATCTTGGGAATGGATGAGGACCTAAAAAAAGATTCCTATCAAACTATTTTCTGTGTTGCTATACTGGGCATATTTGGGGGCTTATATTGTATCTTATTTTACATTTGCTCTCCTATGTACATGCTTTCTCCTCCAAAATATCATAATCACCTGAAGAACAGGAATTCTTTCATTTTTGTCTTCATGTTTCTATTGCTTTTTACATAAAAGGAGCTTTCAATTATTAAATTGAATTAAGTATTAAAATATCTCTGGGCATGCTTTTTGTTTGTCTGAAACAGCTATAGCTTGGGTCCATCACTGCAAAATGTTATCCAGGCAACACAATTTAAATAGTTCATTGAGTGGAAGAAGAGTTATTAAATAGGTCTCATTGTAAAATCTGGGAGAAGAGGAAGCCTTTTAGATACAGGTGTTTTTTTTTAATAAGTCCCTTCCTAGTTTCCTACCTGGTTTCATCAACCCTGGATCCGCTAGTTCTCCAGAGCAGAATAATAGAGATAAGATGGGATTGAATAATGAACAAATATAATTTTGAACCAGTTTTTCAAAATGGGGAAAATATGTCAACCTTGGGTCTCACTGAGACTTCTCTCAAGGTCAAAGGCTTTTCCAATACAGTCCCTGGGGAAGTTGAAATTTCAAAGGAAGTTTTGATGATTTTCAGATGGAATGCAATCAAAGTCACTATTTATTTGATCAATAAACACTAATTAATCCCCTACTATGTACTGCTGATAACATAAAATATAAATAATCCCTTACTTTTGGGAGTTCATGTTCTTTAAGAAGAAACCATATAACTTGAAAAAAGTAATTTAAGTTAGTGAGAGATAAGTATTTGAGGGAATCAGAGAAAGCCAAAAGATGGAGATAGCATTTGAATTGATTTTTGAAAGAATACAAGGATACCAATGGGAAGAACTGGGGAGAGAATACATTCCAGACATGAGATTCAGAGTGCTATGGTGTCGTAGGGGCAATAGGGACCATTGGAACTTTTTTTTTTTTTATCAGAGGGAGAACATGATCAAAACTAATTTAGGATGGTCAGTTTGATATTTTTGTAGAGGTTAGATTCGAGAGTGGAAGGAACTGAGATCTGGAGACCAATTAGGAGATTAATACAATAGGCCAGATAGACTGTTCAATGCCTGAACTAAGATGGTGATCATGTGAGCAAAGGAGACCAATTAGAGAAATGTTGCACAGTTAAAATGAATAAAGTGGCAAATAATTACTCATTGGGGAATGAGAATATCTAAATGAGGATGTGTGAATGTTCTATTACTTACTAAACCTTTAGTTAGGCAGTCAGTCCTGAGAGTTCTAAGAGTTGGCTAATACTTCTAAGATTATTTATATTAAAAAATCAAAACCTATAATATTGAATTATTGAGTAGAAAGGGTATTAGACTAAGTTCATGTGTTGGTTCTATCACAACATCTGTAATCTTGGGAAAGTCATAGCCTCTCTGTTCTGTCAGTGAACATATTTGCATAGATTCTGTCTTTGAATCACAAGATTGGTTGGGTTTTTTTATGCCAGACAGGCTTTGAATATGGTCATAGCAACAGTTTTTACTCTCAGGAAGACCCTTGGTTGATTTTAATTGCTGATATAGTAGAAATAATCCTGTGCTGAAAATTAAAGAGATGGAGTCTAGTACTAGTTTACTGGCTAAATTTATGAATGATCTTGACAAGCCACTTTATTTTGATAGAGTTGGAAGTGCACTGATTTTGGACTTGGAAATTTTGTGCTTGAATACTACTTCTAATACTTTATACTTCTGTGATCTTGGACAAGTAATTTAATTTCTCTAAATCAGAATTTCTTCATTTGTGCAATCATGGAATAAGGCCCATGGATAAGGTGGGAAGTAATTTGATAAGTAAAAGAACTGAACAAAATATTAGCAAATGCATTCCAAAATCAACCAGAAGTGATCTCTTCAGCTGAGTTCCTTCAATATACCTTTAAACAAATGCTTTGCTATTTGTCACCATTAAAGAAGAAAATTTGATTTGATAGAAATTTTCTTTATAAAACTATTTACTTTTGGCTTTTTATTTTTAATGGCCTGACAATTAATAGGCCTACATATTTCTCCAGATATATTTCTCCATATACACACACACATATATATGTATATATATATATACATACATACATACGTTTATATATACATACTTTATATTTTCAAAAATTCCCAGAGTGGAAAATTCTGAAATGATCCCCAGTTGTTTACTGCCAAAAATATCATTTTTCTCAATTAATTTTTCTGATGGTATTACCCAGCTGCAAATCATAGAACATTATGACCTTGATTTAAAACACACACTCACTCTCTCTCTCTCTCTCTCTCTCTCTCTCTCTCTCTCTCATTGTATATATATATACAAATATATACATATTTACATATATATATCTTTTGTCTCTACTTCACCTTCATTTTCCATTACCTTCATTTCCATATTTATCCTTATTTTTCCCTTCCCCAAAGAGCCATCTCATACCACAAAAAAATGACAGAGAGGGGGAAAAGTACAGTTCAGAAAACCAATACATGAACTTACTCTTCCAATATGTGTAGTACCCTCATAGTCCCCCATGTCTAACAGCATCATCTAATTGCTACAATTGCAAATATATGTGACGCAAAATGATATGAAAAGATGATTGTAAGTAGGCTAACAAGTCCTCTATTATATAATTCCAGCACTTGCCACTTGCAACTGATTACACTCAAATTCAAATTCTTTTATTTTACTCTTTTTGGGTGATCTTTTCCCATGTGGACATGACTGAGGATTCTAAACTATCAATCAGATATTTTTCTATGTCAATGCTAGGTCATTATAACGGCAAAACCTTGACATCTCTTTGGAAGGATGGAAGACAAGAAAGAAGGAAAGGGTGGATGACTTGTTAAGAGCTTACTATATGCTCACACACTGTGCTAAGTGATTTACAACTATTATCTCATTTTATATTTATAACAACTGTTGGAGGCAGGTGCTATTATTAGCCCCATTTAATGCATGAAGAATTTGTTTTTAAACTGTTACCTTCTGTCTTAGAATCAATACTATGTATTGATTCTAAGGCAGAAGAGCAGTAAGAGCTAGGCAGTGGGGGTTAAGTGACTTGCAGGGGCAGCTGGGTAGCTCAGTGGATTGAGAGTCAGGCCTAGAGATGGTAGGTCCTAGGTTCAAATCCAGCATCAGACACTTCCCAGCTGTGTGACCCTGGGCAAGTCACTTGATGACCATTGCCCACCCTTATCACTCTTCCACCTAGGAGCCAATACACAGAAGATAAGGGTTAATTTTTTTTTTTTAAAAGTGACTTGCCCAGGGTCACACAGCTAGGATGTGTCTGAGACCAGATTTCAGCGTAGGACCTCCCATCTCTAGGCCTGGCTCTCAATCCACTGAGCCATCCAGCTGCTTCCTGTGCATAAAGAAATTAAGGCAGACAGAGTTTAAATGAATTGCCTAGGTTCATTCAGCTAGCTGCTAAGTTTCTGAGTCAAGATATGAAATTATATCTTCTTATTCCAGGTCCAGTGATATATAAAAAATTTTCCAATTAAATATATTAAATTTAGAAAGAATAAAATGTATTTAAAGCATATACAATTTTCTGTTTTGGAGAAATGAAAGCCCAGCAACTTAAGGTGACTTACATAATGTCTCAGATGTAGTAAATAGGCAGTTGGATGAAATAGTAGATAGAAACTGGATAATTACTTGTTGTGTTCTCCTGGATAATTTACTTAAACTTCAAGAGGATAAGATTAGACAATATCTGTAGGTACAAAATTAATGCTGATTGATTAAAGCCTTTTAGAAAGTTTAAAGCACACAAGATACTACTACTACTACTACTACTACTACTACTACTACTACTACTACAACATAGTATGGTGATGATTTTATTTTGATGGGTGATGTTTTTCTATAATTAATTAATATATCAGGGTATTCAAAATTGTATTTCCTTCATATAGTTCTTTTTAATGGTATCAATCACTAGCCTTAAACATCTTTCCACCCATGTGGTTCTTGTTTATAACCTCCAGTGAATCTCAATCATTGTGCTTTGGGCATTTCTTAATGTCTCTTGAAATTAAATATATATCATTGTATAACAAAGGCTGGTCACTGGTTAGTACCTTGTTTTGCAATATGGCCAGTAGGTAATTCAAAACAAATAATAGGTTTCAGAAGAAAAAAATATACTTTTTTTCTGAAAGCTATTATAAACATATACATGTATATTAAATCATCTTTAACCAGCTGCCCTCTGGAACCAAGTCTTCTTCATGTACTCCATAGTTTACTCTACCAGTTTTCTAAATCTTTCAGTTTTTTAATTGCCAATGGAGACTTCACATGCTACTCATGTCAAAGGTAGCTCCATCAATGGGTTTTATGTAATCACAAAGCATTTATTAAGCACTTACTATATGCTAGATCCTTTGATAAATAGTGTAGGTGGGGGGATATATATATATATATATAAAAAGCAAAGGCAGTCTAGACTCTAAAAATGGAAAAAATTCGTGCTTAGTGAATGAACAGGGAACATCAATCCCTAGAAAGCTCTCAAGGTCTAGGTAAAAGGTAGACTGGGAATCAGGTAATTCCTACAGCTAATCCATCTTTGTCCAGACTAGAGAAGTTTAATACTTCTTCCTCATAGGCTTGTCTGCCAGTCTGCTGAAACCTATGAATCCCTTCCCCCAAAATGTTTTTAAATACATAAAATGGAAGTGTAGAAAGGATGCCAATTACATTAATACACAATTATCTATCTGTATTTTTAAACCAACTTCTTATTAAGAACTTCTGAGCTAGGGAGAGAAGCCAAGATATGGATGTTTCAAAGGAATGATAGAAAATACAATATTATATGTCTAGTTGGGTAATGTCTTCCTTGTACCCTTAGAACCAAGAAAATCTAACAAAAAGCCATGTGTCTCCCTTTCTCTTTCCTTATCCATATGACTAGACATATCAATATGAATTTCTCTTTCTGTCTGTCTCTCATAAACACACATACACTTCTCTATATCAATATACAGAGGGATTACATGCATTTAAAAATTGGATGAAGATATTTATTATAATTTTTTTATTAATTTGAATTCCAAGCAGATCGTTTTCTCTGTTACAAATAGTAAAAGATCTTAAAGATTAAAGCAGATTCATCTTTAAGGGGATATATATTCAATGCTTGAGAATAAAATTTGAGTTCCATTTATTTAATGTTCAAGCTACTTGTGACCTTCACTCCCAAACTCTTGGGATGCTAAGTTAAAAAGGAAACTAGACTCTAGAATGTCAAAGAAGCACAGCTAGGGATAACCATAGATCAGTGAAATTCAATATGAAATATCAAAGGTTGAGGCATCTAAGAGAAATCAAGTAATATATCTAAAATAAGTCAATTTTACTTGCAATTTTCTTTTACTTCACAAAAAGTGTACTGACTTTTTTACAAATCTGAGAAAATACACAATCATAGTTCTGTGTTTAAGAATGTTTTGTCAATAAATATTTTGTTCTTTAAATTTCCATATGAGTTCATCACTTGGTCTAAATTAATTTAGTTTTCTAAACTGACAGGATAATTCTTTGCATCATTTAATCTTTAGGGAAATGTGTTGATCAGCTTCATTTAAAGATATATTCTTTTCCAGATACCATAAATAAAGAACACGAACAAAGACTATACTACCTATTAGATTTATGGATAGGAGATAAATTTATGAGTCAATAAATAATAGAGATCATTGTGAAATAGTAAATGGATAATTTCAATATATGAATTTGTCAAATAAATCTAAACATAAAATAAATACTGCTGAGATTAGAAGGAAAGCAGGATATTACGGGATTTTTTTTATACACAGCCCTTCAAATAGGTCTCACATCTAAAATATAGAGTGAACTTTGTCAGATTTATAAGAATAAGAGCCATCTCTCTGTTAATAAATGGGAAAAATATGTGGACAATTTTCAGATGAAGAAATCAAAACTATATATGTATGTATATGAAAAAAATCCAAATCACTACTGTTTAGTAAAACTCAAACAGAAACAATTCTGAAATATCACCTCCCACCCACTTGACTGGCTAAAATGACAAAAGGTCAAAGTGAAAAATGTTAGAGTGCATGTGGAAAAAAGGGGACACTAATACAGTGTCGGTGGAGCTGTGAGCTGATCCAATCATTTTGCAGATCAATTTGTAATTACACCCAAAGAGGTATAAAACTATATATGCCCCTAGACCCAGCAATACTATTTTTGGGTCTGTTTCCCATGGAGATTAGGGGAAGGAGAAAAGAACCCACATGTTCCAAAATATTTATAGCAGTTCCCTTTGTGTTGGCAAAGAATTGGAAACTGAGGGGATGCCCTTCAGTTGGGGAATGACTAAACAAATTGTTGTATATGGATGTGATGGAATGTGATGCATCATAAGAAATGATGGACAAAATAATTTAAAAAACTGGAAAAAATTATATGAGATAGTCAATAGTGAAATGAGTAGAACCAGGAGAACATTATATATACATAGCCTCAGAACTAATACTAGAAGAATAAGCTGAGAATATTACTTCCTGAAAGTGAATAGAAAGTTAAAACATGAATTTATGTGAACATGTTGGCCTCTGTGACAATATCCTATGTGATACAGGGAGGGTAAGGAAAGGTTGGGATACTAGTGGATGAGGTCTCTTATGTAGATGTGAAGAAAAGTAAGTTAAACATATAGGAGATCTGTGATTTCATTTGTATAATATCTTGTTTTTATTTATATGTGGAAATGCTTGCTTTGTTCGGATTTGTAAACATTTGGAATTCAAAGAAAAAAAAACACCTTTCCCAGCCATTCTGATTTAATAGGAGTTTGTTTCTTTTATCGAAAGGCCCAAGTGAGCTATGTGCACTAGTAAAAATGAAACTGGCTCTCTGGGGGAGATGGGTGGGGAAAGGTATTCATGGCCCTCAGATCTGAAACTTGGAAAGTGTCTTCCTTCAGTATATCTAGTTTTTTATTTACTAGTGTAGATACTACTAACTGGGAACAGTGTTAGGATTCAAAGGAGTATCCAAATATTCTTGATTTTTCAAAGTTCCCAAGTTCCTCATCTGGTCAAGTATAGGGATGTGGGAAGGAAAAAGAAGCTTGTGTCCCTGTTCCCTCTCAAGCATTTCAATGAAAAAGTTGTTAAAAAGCTTCCCACCTGGATGCTGGAATATGAAGTCTGACTTTTTTCTTAAATGACATCTTTCAGAGCATAATTAACTCTTCTGATCAAACAAATCTGAGAACTTGCTATGTAGTGTCATTAACTTATTCCATTGTCTACCCTCTTTCCCAAGAGATTCACTGAAGATAGGAATTATAAAGGCAGTGCCTTGGTGATTCAAGGGCATTTATTTAATTAATTGTAGTAAATTTTATTAATTTAACACTTTTCTCTTCTTGAATCACATAAGGTGAATATTGAGTTGCCATTTTTAGCATTTAACTATTAAGGTGCACATCGTTGTCATGAAGGAGTAGTACAAAGTTCAAGGTAAAGGAGTCCCTATAGTTGTTGATGTTTGCATGGCAGATATTTATATTCAGGTTTACATTGTCCTCAGCAACAAATCCTGTAACACTTAAGAGTTCTTTGGATGAGATATATAACAATTCAAAAGTATTTGCACTAACTATATATAAAGGAAAAAAAAACTGAAGTTAATGAAGAATATCTATTTTTTCAGACTATGATAGCAAATTGCATGCATAACCAGTATCTGCAAGAATATCTCAGCCAGACTCAGCAAATGGATAGTGAGTTGAACTCAGAATTGAACATTAGAAGTAGATTGTGTTAGCTGGCCTTTGGGAAATCCTCTTAAGTCCTCTTAAATACTCCAAATTTCCCCCATAACAAATTTCAATACTTGTAATTCCAATATTCTTTTCATGGTTTTGCATGGCTATCAGATGAGATATTAAACTCAACAGTGTCCCAAGAATTGAATATCTTTGAGTACAAGAGAGAGATGTGTAACAGGCCTAACACATTAAAAGCCTGGAATTATGAAAGAGAGAGTGAAGGATGCCATTGAAAAATGTACAAGTCAAAAAAGATTATGGGCTGGATCATGTGCTGAGAGCATGGGGTATTGGATGATGTTATGCTCCATTGATATTCTAATACAGTCCACAGGAGGAAAGCTTCCCCTTCCAAATGGATGAACTCCTAGTATCCTGACAAGAGTCAGAGAGAGGAAAGTTAGGATTGAGTTGCCATCTGCACCGAGGGAGTAAATATTCACATGGATGAGATCACAGATCTATTTGAGTTGAATTGTTTCTATGACACCTTAGAAAGCACTCTTAAATGAATTTTCATAAGCATACAAATAAAAAATATTCATGAAGATCATGAACTTTTGATAACAAAGTCATCATATGTTCATACAAAATATTAACTCCTTTCGGGAAGCATGTGTATATATGAGAAGTTGCTGATTCCTTAAGGGAGGTTGTTTATTTTAAAGTGTTCACAGAAAATCCTGAAAAGCCATTAGGATCAGACAGGTATGTGAGTTATAGAACCCATCTGACCTTTTGAGGGGTTTGTCAGTATTTATTGGCACTCTTAGTGACATTTATATTGTTAAATGAAAATATAAAAGCCTGAAGCTGCCAATGGAGTAGTTATGAGGACAACATCTGATCACAGGATGCTATAAATTATTGGGACAAAGCTGAACCACAAATTTCTCCTACATTCAAGGATGAAATCTAGGCCCTAAGAAAAAAGCTCCAGAAATTTTACCTTCCCCAAAGAGAAAAAAAAGGGAAATAATTAAAAATTCCTTAACCTTTTAATAGGATTTAGATGTCTTTCTTCTAGTCTATTGAATCTAAAATGAGCAACGAGTAGTATAAAACATGTCGGCAACTAAAAAAACAAGATGACATTGATGTTTCACTTGAATTTCCCAAGATTTTAATCATTTATAATTTCCAATGATTTCCAGATACTTTGTATACTTCTACAAGGTACTTTAATAGTTTGAATGGATCCTTATTCTAAATGTTTCAGTTATTTCCTCCACCAATGCAGACCCTCATGGCCAACACTCTCATCCTCTGCTTCACATCTACTCACTCCCATGACATCACATGATTTGGAGATAATTACATCTTTTGATAATGATGATATTCTATGCACATAGCACTTCTTGATTTATTAAGTACTTTCATGTCCATTTTCTCATCATATTCTTATCTTGGTAAGTAAAGGGCATAATCTCTCTCTTGTAGAATTTGGATGTCAGGGAGATTAACTGACTTGAAGAAGAATACAAAACATATTAAATGAAAGATGCAGCACGCAAGAGTAGTTTTTCTGTCTCTAAGATGAGTGCTCTTTCTACTATCCCAAACTGCCTTTCATATCTATTGCATTAATGCACACACAAAAAAATAAACTAACTCACTGAGCTTGTTATGTAAACACTAAGATGTTGTTGACATTCCAAGGTTAAAACTACATTATGAGGGTCAATGCAGGAAATGCAAATTGCTGACTTTTAGAAATAAGCCAGAGGTACTCCTCATTGCTAAATTGAGAAGTTTATTAACAGTCTCCTTTAGTTTTTTCACAGGGGAAAATTCCTTCAGAGACTCAAAGATAACTGGGAGTTCCAAATGCATACTTACCATGGGATTTAGTTAAAAATCACACTATTGCCTTACTCAATATCTGAATTTTTGTGTTACAATTGCTAAATGGGGATAATAATTATTTGTGCTACTCACCTCTTTAGGTATTCAGGATGATCAAATTAGATAGTCTGCTAAAATACTTTGTCATATGCTAAATAAAAGTAAGTTATTACTATCATTAGCAACTCCAAAGAGTTAATCATTCAAAGAGATTATACAAGGAGGAAAAGAAACTTAGACAATGGAAAAATCAACTAAGTGAACAAAAGGCTTCAATAGATCTACAGTATGCCATAAAATCCCTTCTGAGGGATATTGTAATCACTCAATCATCTTCTTAATTCAATTGGAGCAACACTAATAGAATTGTAATGCAAAGGTAATTTGGTGGTCAATCTTGTAGAAAGGATACTTGGAACACATGTGAGCAAATGAGATCACAAAGAAAGAGAGAAATGGATGATGATAAAGAGAAGACATCTTAGGAGATGTTCTTAAACAAATGTATTTTTGTAAACATATAAATAATAAATATGAAAAAGAAAACAGGCATGGAGAAGAATGGTCAGAAAAATCAAAAGGAGACAGAAGAGAAAAATATCACAGAATTTGATGAAGGAGGGAGTATTCAGGAGGAATAGGATTAAAAGCTGAGGTAGGTGTTAAGGAGGATAAAGATTTGATATCGACTAACACATACCATTTTATGGCTTACAAAACATTATTTATGTAAGAAAAAAAGTGCATTTAACAAATGTTAGCAAGAAAGTATTTTGTAAGTATCTTACAAAAAAAATTCCAAGCACCTTTAAAACAAGAAATATGAGAAAAGAGGACTGCTTGAGTACATTGCCAAAATTAGATACTACAGAAAATAGCCACAGAAAAGCATAAAAATTGCATATGACACTCAGAAGTTCAAAGATGTCAAATTCCAAGAAAAGAGACAATTATAATAAATAGCCTCAGGTGGTTATACACAAATGCAGAAATATTAAGCACTAAATAAGGGGAACTGGAATAATAATTTAAGGCAGCAAATTTGATCTCTTAGGTTTCACTTGGACATGGTATGATGAAACCAGAATTGGACAATGAGTCTGGATGGGAATATCTTGTTCAAAAGAAATAGGATCAGTAAAAGGTAGGGTGAGATTGACGTAATAAGCATCTGGGCAGTACTATATCATATGAATATATACCACATTTTATTGGCATATATATCTATACGATTCTATTTTTAACTTTTTTAAAAGTCAAACATTTATTTGATAATTAACAATAATTGACATTTTTGTTTATCAATAATAAAAATTCCTAAAATTTAGCTAAACTAATTTTTGAAATCAACAATTTTAAAATACTTTCACAACAGATAGAATATTGTCTAGAGAAACAATCAGTATTATATTGTGCCTATCTAGGTACCTTTAGCATACCTTTTACACAAACTTATGGGTAATATAAAAAAGATAGAGGAAACTTCAAAGGAAACTTGCTTATATGTGGTGACAGAGAAAGGATCTGAAAGTAGTTACATAGAGCAAGAGATATGTGGACGTCTCCTAGCTCAATGTGATGGGAATGTGAGAGAAGGAATAATGAATGCTAAAGAGGATAGAGGGGGATGAGATGTTTAATAGAAAGAGATTACTTTGAGCAGAAGTTGGAAAGATTATGAAAAAAGTAAAAGCAAAATAAATATAGCATTTATTATGTGCCATGCATTGTATTAAGTCCTTTGTTATTACAATCTCATTTGATCTTCACAAGAGCCCTGCAATGTAGAATATTATTATTCTCATTTTTCATTTGAGGAAACTGAGGCAAACATGGGTTAAGTGACCTGATTTGAGTCATGCAAGTATCAAATATCTGATATTTAATTTCTCCATTCAAGTTTTCCTGAAATATTAGGAGAAAGGTATATTCCCCTTCCATAACTAAAGATTCCAAACCACAGGACTTTAGTGAAGAGCGAATGGCACTTATTTTTTTAGGCCAGTAATTTCTTGTTTATTCTTTATGTACAAAAAAAGAGGACATTTGGAACAAATAATGCAAAATGAAGTGTCAGATCACAATGGATAACAATTTGTTTTATAAATCAAATGGTACTTTTCTAGTCATAAGAGGGTCAAAGTACTAGTTGAATTAGATACTAAATTGTTCAGAACATGAGATTAGGGTGTTAATGGTTTATAATGGCAGATGGTATGATCACAGTAGGATGGAGGCTAAAAATCATGGTGAGCTCCTGGCTGAGGCAACCACTACAATGTTTTACACTTCATCACAATCTTTGCAGCAGGCTGGGGTAAGGCCAAAATAATTGATTATTTAATTAGCAAACATTTATTTAGCAATCACCACATGCCAAATGCACAGTAAAGTAAGAACCAAATACAAAGAATAAACACTCTTAGGGAACTTACATTCTATCTAAGACAGTAAATATATAAAAGAATATATACAGAATCAATACAATTAATAAAAAGAAATTAGGTAAAGATAGAAGAAGTAAAGAGGGAGGTTGATATAATAAATGCTACCTCTACTATCAGGAAGTATATAGACACTCTCCTTCAAAATCCCTCTTGACCACCCAAGGAGGACACATGGTTCAAGGCAAAGTCTGGGCAAAGTTCATGGTAGTGATAGCAGTGCTTCCTCTTCTCTTAGTGGTGTCAGGTAGTTTTGAGTCATCTGGTGTCAGAGAACTACCATGCTAAAGGAAGATTAAAGCTGGCAATGACTTCTGGGTGTATTTATGGATGATATATGGTGGAAAAGAACAGAATCATTATAATATTTGCCAATGACAGGTAGAAGAGTTATATGGGAAAACTTTCCATCTCAGTTCCTGAAAGGGACTGAGTCTGGGTTCCTCTTTATCCTTTTGATTCATGCAATAACTGATGCATCAGTGGTACTTCCTCAGTTTTCTGTGTTGGTAGTTCTCATCTATTTGGACAGTAGTTTAAATTACTTCTTCAAGGAGTCAGGGTATATATATACATATATATATGTATATATATATATACACACACACATATGTGTAGATATGTGTATATGTATACATATATGTATTATTATATGTATGTGTGTTACATGTATACCATATGCATATATAAATATACATATAATTTGGAAATATGTATGTGGTATGCATGTATATTTATAGAGGTGTGCCATCTATTAACTGTCCAATATGCTATCCAGTTGTAATATAGAAATAAAAATAACTATAAGCATCAAACTGGAGAAATAATACTCAATGAACAAGTATTTGTTAGAGACTACTACGTGCTAGACATCGTTTTAAGGCACTGGGGATTAAAAGACAAAATGGAAGTCCCTGACCTCCAGAAGTCTATATTCTATTACTCTGACAACATATTTATAAAAGAAGGAAGTTTTGTTTCTATAAATTCATTGGAAATATAACTCTTCATTTTACCATAAAATCAACATACAATATGCATGTCAATGCATGTTGCTATAGACACATGCATATATGTCATTCTTTTAAATCTATGCATATATGCAAAGGCATATGTTTCTAAACATAAATACAAATCGATATGTAGTACATAGTTATGTATATGTATTAATATATTTATAAATAAGATAATCTAAATTTAGAATATGTGTATTATTGTAGGAGAGAAACATGGGTAAAATGGATATAGTATATCTCTATCACTCTCAAGATATCACAGATCTAGATGTCATATATATTTAATACATATGCATATTTCAATTATACTTATATTCCATATGAATATATATATATATATATATATGTACACTCATTCTACATGAATGTACATAGCATATCTATCTATCTTTGACTATATATTTTAATGATTTTAGTTCCACAGGAGACATTAACTTTCATTCCCTTGTATTTTCTCCTGTTACCATTTATATGTCATGCTTTTGTGAGATGAAGAATAATTAATTAAAACTCTAAACAGAATATACAGATTATTTTGTCCTTTTAACTATCTTAAATTATCGTCACGTGATATCTGTCCCTTATTGTCTAATATACCCAAGGATTTTTTTCTTATGTTCATATTTTTAGATTAAGTAATATGGTAGTATATCTGTAGCATAAATAATGTGGGTAGAAAGGAAGCTGTCCCTGCAAAAATTATAGTTTTTATTTAAAAATTTTTAAAAGAATTAATCATATACAGGTCTGCATGATAACCAGTTTTAATGCTCTTGTGGAATTTCATTGTGAAACCTCCATATATTTTAGGCAGCTTTGAAGGCATTTCAAAGTAGAATGCTACACCTCTAACTTTATGATTTTCTGCTTCCTTGGTAGTTTATTCAGATTTCTAACCCTTTAATTCTAAGTTTCAGTCACTTACATAGAACAGATTGGATTTTATGCCTTTCATATGTTGTGGAAAAATTGAACAATTGTGTATACAGTGCATGTATATGAGGTATGTATGTGATGCATATATGTACACACATATATAAATGTATGGATATATGTATATTTTTAAACACTGGCTTCTCGGGGATGTTTTTTAACCATTTGTTTCTGTGATTTTTGTTAAAGGATAGGGTTGGACTACAACAATTCCAAAAAAACCTTTCCAGTTCTGAATATTTTATTCTATGATTTTGTTATTGAAAAACAAAAAGCATTGGTGCCTTCCCCTGCCTCAATCTTTCTCGCCTCTTATATCAAGTACCCAGCTGGAGAAAACTGAGCTAATCATTGCCCAGCTGCATCATCCAACAGGACCTTTTTACTAGAACCAAGGTCAAGTATACCATCGAAGAACATATTAATTTCTTTGTCCACAGAGGGAAAGGAAATGTGCTCTCTAGGACATGGGATTGCCAGCTGTAGATTCTATAAAGGCACAAACTATGAGACAAAGGGAAGAATGGTACTTGGTGAATACCATTAACAAATAACTGAAAGAAAATGAATATTTAAAACAGTCATTTATGTTTTTTAAATTGACTTTTGGTTATTGATCTATAATCTTTAATTTACTCAAAAATAATAGTTTGATTTTCACCATCATAACTCAGTATATCTTAATAAGAATTAAAATATACTTGAATTGAGTATATGAGCAAATATTAAGCTTCATTATAAGTTTTATTCAAAACTAAGTTGATAATATAAACTGATAAAGGGAACATAATTTCTTACTTTGATTCAAATATTTATTTAACTATATTTCAATTAAGGCTGGGAAGCTGATTATAATTTTAGTTGAAAATAGTAAATATGAAAGTCATACCTTATAACTCTCCAGAAAACATCTAGTTTTATCCAGTGGTATATTATCACTAAATGTATATCTTTTCAAGATTTCACTTATTTGACTATATGAAAATGTGAATGAATGGAAAAGTAACAAAGAGAGCAACAGAATTTGTAAAGAATTCAATTTTATTTAATTCTCATATTTAAAAATATTAAAAAACCTGAAAATCCATTAAACATTATACATAATGAATAATCTGGATATTATGAAGTTTGACTACAATGTTCACAGAATCAGAGAATCTTGGTATGGGAAGGGGTCTGACAGGTCATCTAATATAATTCATCTGTTCTTGTTTAGTCACTTCTTAGTTATGATTGACTTTGTGCCCATACTATAGTTGTTTAGCATGTTCTTTTGTAGCTCATATTACAGATGAAGAAAGTGAGATAAACAGTTAAGTGACTTGCCTAAGATCACATAGCTATTAAGGGTCTGAGGCCAGATTTGAACTCAGAATGATGAGTCTTCCTTACTTCAAGCTTGGCACTCTATCCACTGCACTACTTAGTTGCATTCTGGTCCAAGGAGAAGCAGATTAATCCCTAATCCATATGATATTCTTTATTATTATTGAAGATAATTATCATAATACCATTTACAATTTTTGAAAAACCTCTAATTTCTTCAACCCCTCCTCTTGACACCTGGTTCCCAAACCTGCCATTTTTCTAGCTGCCCTGTTATGGAGATATGACAACTTCTCACCATACTTCTTAATGTGTAGTAGCGTCTAGAACTGAATAAAATATTCCACATATGTTTTATTGTGGAGGGGTAGAAAGAGAATTTGTTATTGTGTCACAAAGTCTTTCAATTGAAAAAGACTTTAGAAGCCTTTTAATCCAACTCACATTTGGAAAATAATTGACTCATAACATAGAAGAAATAATCATTAGTTATTTATTTGAAGATCTGTGAAAGAAAACCCATATTTTTTCCTGAGAGAGCCCTTTCTTTTTCGGATAGCTCTAATTTGGGGAAAAAATTCCTTACACTGAGCAATCATTTCTCTGCTGTTCCACCAATGGTTTTTAATTCATTCTAGGGTCAAACATAACAAACCCAACATCTCTTTCTCATTGAAGTCTTTAAAAAACTTAGATAATCATTATTATATATTTGCTAATTCTTCTCTGCTTCAAACTAAACATCCAGTTGTTTCAAATCCTGCCTTTATTTTATACTTTTAATCAACTCACCATCCAGATCATTTTTCTCTGGATACTTTTAATGTACAAATAATCTTATCAAAATGTTGTTGTTCAGCCATTTTGGTCATGCCTGACCCTTCATGATCCTATTTGGGATTTTCTTGGCAAAGATCCTGGAATTGTTCACCATTTCCTTCTCCAGCTCATTTTATAGATGAGGAATTTAAAGCAAACAGCTTTAAACTACTAGCCCAGGATTGCACAGCTAATAAATGTCTAAGGCTAGATTTGAACTCAGGGAAAGGAGTCTTCCTGAATTTAGGCCCAACATTCTATCTATCCACTGTTTCACGTACCTGCGCTTCCTAAATCAAGGCACCCAGAAAAAAGACTGTTGCAGATTAAAATGGATGCTTTCCCTTCATATACTATTATAGTTAATTTAAAAATAAAATCTGTAAAGAATTTACATTTTACCCAGCACATTTAATTTTGTTAGATTTAACTCATTATTCCAATGTCCAAAATGCCTTTGGGGATTCTGATTCTTCTCTTAAATTCAATCAAATTCATTGTGATTTTTCATGTGCAGTTTGTAAAAGTCAGTCTGTTTTACTTTTAATTCATGACTTATATGTACAGAAATGAGAGTAAATATTTGCTTGTCCAAGATCTTGTTAATCAACAATCTAAGGAGCCTAAAGATAAATAATGATAATAAAGCCCTATGATATTCCTAAATATATTTTTAATGAAAACATATTTTATGGCATAAAAATTTTAGTCAATTTAATTTTATCCTTTTCAAATATTGGAGCATTTTGTTTGTTAAATGTATACCTTGTATTGCCTATATGGTGTCTTTATTAGAAAGTTCCTTTGGTTGACTTGAATATTCCATTCCCTGACCAATGAAGTTCATTGGACAAGTTTATTAATATGATAGTTAGCAGAAGATTAAATTTAATACCAATATTTTCATACATACACACTCAAAACTAGAGGGAATTTTTTGCTTTGTGTTGATAAATACAATTTAGCATGAATCATGTGGGAATGCTTTACCAACCAGAATTGATCATAAGATATGATAAATCAATAATAATAGAACATAATTATGTGACTTGAGAAAAAGCTAGGCCAACAACAATGAGAATATGACATTATGAACAGCCTACAATTAAGGCAACTTTGTTCAATAAGAGAAAGAAGAAAGATTTGAGGGGAGTGTCCTCTATTTTTTCAATAAAGTAGAAGTTAAAACTTCTGCTAGTGGTAGAAAAGCTAGAAGAAACTTGAAGAAATACAGTTGGGAATAAAGGAAATAATAAAATTTTTTTTGATATTAGAAAAAAGTAAATTCCTTCATTGATGCTCCATTATTTGGTGGGGAGGGAGGTGTGGCTAGCACAGAAGGCAGTGAGGAAGACATCCATAATAGATAAAAGATTATTGAAGGTAGCAAGAGACACTAGCAGCTGAGGAAGGTGGCGGGAAACACCTTCATCAGAAAGGGGTAATTAGAACTGAGATTTAAAGAACTCCAGGTATATGAAAAGCAAGAGGTGGGAAGAGATAGTATTCCTGGCATCTGGAAACACAGCACAAAAATATAGGTAAGGGGTTGAATTTTCAAGGAAAACACTTTGAGCCAAGTTCCATAAATTCTTAGAATATTCCTAATTGATGACATAACTTTAAGCAGCATCTGGACATAGTATAACGGAGTGATTGTACCTCAAAAAGACTTTGTTGAGTGTTAAGAACAGGTACAAAACTGAGAGTTAACATCCTTCTTGTGTACCGTGTGAAGGGACAAGAGAAGAACACACATCAATGAAGCAGATGGTGAGGAAAATAATGTTTTCTAAAGAACTCTAGGTTTTCATGAATGAAAAAAGAGAGAATAGGTGGGGAAAGAAAAGAATGAGAATTTAGGACAAGTTTAAATTTCAAATACATGCATTTTGAAGGATATTTAGGATAGAATACTGATGTCCTTGAAGAGAGAGGGTCAATGGGACTGGGGATGAATAACATTGTGTAGAAAGGAGACAAAAAGTATCAGGGAAGTAGTTTTTGCCCCAGAAGATGGCAAATCTGAATTGCTGGGATTGGAGGCATTACTAATGATTTAAAGATTTACTAGCCAGTTATCATTTGTTTGGGACCTCTACTTTCTAGGTATCATGACACTGGATAGCGGCTTTGAAACAAACTTGTTCCCTTTATAAATATCTATTCACTGACTGACTAAAAACTGGGAACCTAGAGGTGGTAGTAACAAGAAACACAGGTTACAGTTCTGTATTCCTGTGAACTGGAATGAACTAATGCGGAACTTGCTCAGTAGTTACACCTCAAGAATGTAGATCTTGAGAAACATCCCCAAGAGAATCCATATAGAAATTGAATTAATTTTTGCTGCAGGGTTGGTATTTAAGGACTAGAAATTTTTGCTATTTGCCTGGGTGTCTTAGGTCTTCAGCTGGGTTTACTGTGAAAGGAGAGTTGCATTGGAATTTAGGCAACCTATGTTGAAAACCAACTGCTTCAACTGCAAAATCTTAAGCAATTATTTTTCCTCTATGCCGGTGATTCCCAAAGTGGGTGCTGCAGCGATCCAGGGGAGCGGTGATGGCCACAAGTGCATTTATCTTTCCTATTAATTGCTATTAAAATTAAAAAAAATAATTTCCAGGGGGCTAAGTAATATTTTTACCAGAAAGGGGGTGGGAGGCCAAAAAAGTTTGGGAACCACTGCTCTATGAACTTCATTTTTTTTTCCTGAAAAATGAGGGCTTTCAACAAGATGGCACCTGAGAATTTTTTTCAATTCTCAACTTTTAAGATTCCAATTCTTTATGCCTGGATGTCCTAATATGTGCTTTCTCTAAATCTAAGATATCATGAACCTGTTAGGTTTGAGCACACAGTCTTTTCAACCTCAGGCATGGTGTCTTAAAATAAATTAATTCTATAATTGGAAAGTTCCAGAGCAATGTCAGGAGTACTTAATTCTGGGGCAAACACAGCCTCTCATTCAGAGAGACATGAAACAGAAAGTTTATTCTCAGTTCTTCTAAGAGGAAAGAAATGTTTTTATGTAAGGAATCCCCCTAGGCCACAACAAGATAAACCAAAATCAATTGTATTTATACTGCAAAAGTGAAGAAAGAGCTACACTAAAAGTTTTCAGATGATCAACTAGTCCCAAAATATATTGGGAAGACCCAATAGATAGAACATTCAAATTGAAAAGACCCATATTTTCATTCTATGTCATATGATGACAATAGCTACTATGACTAAGTAAAATGGTTATTTGAGGAACAAATGAGGAAGCACATGTTAAATCCTTTGTAAAAGGAATAGGTAAAAAAGTGAGGTATCTTAATAATTCTGGATTATCACAGGCAGTCAGAGAACACAAGACTAAGAAAGGGGGAGAAGAAGAGCAAGTAACTTTGATTTTTAGGAATAAGAAAAAAGTAACATTTAATATTTATCTCTTTTTTTCCCAGGAGAGGGCTGCCCATAGAGTCAGCTAATCTCTACAAAATTTCAAAAGTAGGAAGACATTTTGGAACTAGTTTCTATGTTACTGCTGAGGTGAAAGCATCTGGACTTATATGCTTAAACTGGACTTTTAGAGATCTATTGGTTTACCTTTCTAGCAGTTTCTGAAACTTAGGATTTGTCATGTTACACAGTACAAAACCACCATGTAAATGTGCCACTGGAATAATATCTCACTTTACATAATACCTTTCCTCTCAGTAATCTTGTGAGTATTATTATTCCTGTTTAAAAGAGGAAGAAATTAAGACTCAGAGAGACATAGTAGCTCGGACATCCATCACTAAAAACTTAAATTATTACATCCCTAATATGTCCCTGAGAATACAGACAAAAATCACATAGTTTCTACCTTAAAGACACACACACACACACACACACACACACACACACACACAAATGTAACATTCTATTTCTGTATATACATAGATACATGCTATAAATATAAGGTACATTTTTACACAATAAATACTAAGTACAGTTTCATTAGGGATATACTTGCAACTGGGATGGAGGAATGGGAACAGGAAAGGCTTGGTGTAAAAAGAGGTATTAAAAAAAAAACAACACCTTACATTCTGTCTTAGAATCAGTACTATTGGTTCCAGGGCAGAGGAGTGATAAGGGTTAGGCAATTGAGGTTAGGTGACTTGTCCAGTGTCACAGCTAGAAAGTACCTGAAGTAATATCTGAACTCAGGATCAACTATTTCTAGTTCTGGCTATCTATCCACTGAACCACTTGGCTATCCCAGAAATAGGCGTTTAAGTGATCTCTGAAAGAAACTAGGAATTCTGAGAGGCAGAGTTGAGAAGGGAATGCATTCTAGACATTGGGGATGACTTGTTCAAGGTTACTTAGACAAAAGATGGTCTGTGATACATGTAGAACAACAAGAAAGCCACTTTGATTTGAAAATGTTATTAAGCTCTTTAAATATCTCCACATTATCAGCTTTTGCATATGGGGACAAAAATAAATAGCCTTATGTCCTCCAGAAGCTTGCATTTGATTAGTGGAAATAACACAAACAGAGAAACTACAACTCAGTTATTCTCACTTCAAATATATGGATTATCTTACCACATCACATTGTCTCTAATGTGCCTATTCGTTATGAACCATCTTATTACAGTGGCATAATCAGGTTCATCTTAAAGCTTTAATAAGAATATATACATATATATTCTTATTAAAGCTTATATTATATATATATATTCTTATTAAAGCTTTAAGATATATATCTTGCTTTTTCATCATTTATTTTATTTTCATTTCAAAGTATGTTAATACATATTATTTAATTCTAGTTTATAAACCACTTGTAATATAGGCTACACTATTTGTGAACTCATTTTTAAAGGAAGAAACTATAAAATAGATGTTGCCTGATCTGCCCAAGTGACAAAATTAAAGCTAGAAGGAGGGCTGTATCTCAGGTTCTCTTACAGAGAAACAACCAAATGATTCATCATGGAAGACCAAAAATATAATAAAAATGT
>NC_058131.1:188903288-188985788 GCF_016433145.1 Gracilinanus agilis | reverse complement strand
GTCATTTTAAGGATCAAGGTGACAGATGTGAGATCAACAAATGATATCAATTTTTTAAATTATAAAGATTATTTGGAGGAATATTTTAACTATTTTACTGAATTAAATATGAAGATTTGGGAAATACATTAAACTTTTTTAAGACATAACATGACACAGAGGGTTATTTTGAACATAACTTTGTTGTCAATAAGTAGGACTTTGAATTCTATATGTGTAATAGGTAATCTACACAGCACTCTGTGGATAAGTGTTATTATCACTGTCTTTTTACAGATGAAAAAAATGAGACAGGAAGAGTTTAAGTGACTTGCAAACAGTCAGATAGCTAGTTTAGTATCTGAGGTCACATTTGAACTCTGGTCTTATTAATTCCACTTTCAGCACTATAACTACTGTGCTAGCTATATTTTTCTTTGGTCATCCTATTGTGATTTCATGAATCCCTAATTATTAAGGTATTTTTAACATCAATTCAAAAACCTTTATATATTTCCTTGATTCTGCTCTTTGGGTTCTAGAAGAAAAAATTAATCTCTATTTCATCAGAAATTATTTTAAAGGTTTTAATATACCATCATGTCTTTCCTAAGTCATTTTTTCCTTTGGAACAAATATCTCCCAATTCCTTCAACATATTGTTTTCTGTCAGAGTCTCAAATATTTTTACCTTCTTGGTTGTTTTCTTCTGGCTTTCATGTATTACATTTTTTCCAAAAATGATGCACACCAATTGGGACTTGATTCCTCTTTATATTTTATCTATCCACAGTCACTTACAAAGTGTATTAGGGTTGACTTTTTTGGTTATTAGAACACACAGTTGTTTCCTGTTGAGGTTGTAGTTCATTAAAACTTCCAAACCATTTTCATTTAGCTGTACCTCTCTCATCTTATATTTGTAGTGCTGAAATTATTTTTAATTGCACTGGAATGATTAATTTAACAGGTACCTAACTGAACAATGTATTACACTCTAATACACACAGGCACAAAAAGATGGTTTCGGGCCTTCAGTAGAGCTATAAATGTAGTGAGAGGGAATATTCCCATGGGACAAATGAGAGCTGATGAGAGAATGAATGTGATTATTTCACATATAAAAACTGGATTTCCACAAAGCAATAGAGAATTATGGGCTGGGGTGGCCAGAGAAGACTTTTTTAAAGGAGTGACCTCTACTATTGATAATAAAAGGAAAACTTCATAGAGGAAACCCTTAGAATTTTCACACAAGGGATAAAACATGCTTTTTATTTCAACAATAAGAACTTCATTAGACTATAAAATATAATCTCTTCTGGCATACACCACAGTTCTGAAATAGTGCAAGTGTTGAAAGGCAGTAAGAAGTAGAAAGCACATACTGCCTCTCCCTGCATTTTCAATTTAATTAAATTCATATCAATAAACATTTGTTGGAGTGTCAATTAAGTTTATTAAGATGATGCCACATATATGACATAATGAGCAGAGAACCAGTCTTAGCATTTGTCACATACTGGCTATGGGACCCTAAGCAAGTCATTTATCTTTTCAAGGCTTCCAGTCAACTCTCCAAAATAATAAATTCCAAACAATTGGTAAAAGGAGTTTCTTCCCTGTGTCTTAACTATTTCAGTCAAATTGCAATTCCAGTCTGTCTAACTCTTCCCCTGGCTAAAAAAAAAGAAAAATAACAAAAAACAATAAACAAAACACACACACATACATATATATATATGTGTATATATATACACATACAATATATCATATATTGCTAGAACTACCATGATAGCAATTTAAACAGTCCCTTTCCTCAAGGAATTTCTTTGGGAGGTAGTATTGCTTGTGAGGTATATTTGAAATATAGGTAAGCAAGTAAATATAAAATATATCAAGTACAAAGTACCATCAATACATTTTTTAAAAAAGAGAGATGAGACTACTATAAATTGGGTGTTGAACAGGAAAAGTCATTTTGTAGTAGGTGATGAGCTCCTCTTTGAAGGAAAGTGGTTTTCTATGAAGCAGAGAGGAAGAAGTCCTTCATAGAGCATCATATACACAAAGACACAGAGACAGGGAGTAGAATGTCATCCTGTATTGGGAACAACTAGTAGACTGGGAAAACTAGAATTAAGACAGATGAACTTTAAGAGATGCCCTTGATGAGATGTACACATATGTAGGTAACTCTCAATAAATATGTATTATTTCACTGGTGAACTTCAAAGATTATTTCAAGCATTGGTTTCATTCCTCCCTTAAGTTGGAATGATAACTGGAACAACTACTAAGTGACTTTTTTCAAAGTGTCAGGAATAATTCAAAGGAGCAGAAGAGTGGCAGAAACTTCTTGATTTCAACAGTGCTTTTTGGCAACAGACATACCCCCTCCTGAAATAGAAAGGAAAAATAAAATCCATAATCCCCTAAAAATTAAATAATTATTCAGTACTTGACTTAGAAAAGGTTTTCTGTGCCCAGCATGAGAAGAAAGAAAGGATAATTAGAGAGCTGCAAAAAGAATAATTTTAGGATAATTTTTTCTCTTTATTTACCTATCCCACAAAACAGAAAAAGGATTATTTCTCTTTGACCTTAATAAATTAAAAATGACAGCAAAAAAAGTCAATAGCATTGAACATGTCTGTATATCTAATATTATGAGAAAAACTATTTTTGAGAATACTTAAGAACAATTTCTAAAGTTAAAAGTGAATTACAGTTCAATAATGTCATTTATTTTCTAAATATATATCATATATAGAAATTCATTAAAATAAATTCTATTAATAATAATACTAACATAGTATTTTGATGATCACAAAGCACTATAAAATATTATCACGTTTTTTCCTCAAACCTTGGAAATAGGAACCATTATTATCCTCATTTTACAGACAAGGAAATGAGGCAGGCATAGATCAAGTGACTTACCCAGAGTCACATAGCTAAGTAAATGTGTAAGACTAGATTTAATCTCAAGACTTCTTTATTCCAGGCCTAGCACTCTAAACATTTTGCTACTAATGCCTAATAAATATATTAATGATTTTTACCAAGTTGGAAGAGGTAGAAATTCAGGAATGAAAATAAGACAGTTGGGCATACAAGTTATGGTACAGTAGAAAGAATATTGAGTTTGGCCTTTTCTGACTGAAGTTCATTTTCTATCTTTACTTTCTAAGTTGTGTTACTTTTGGCAAACTATTCTATTTCTTTGAGACTCCATTTTCTCATCTATAGAAAAAGGGATTGAACAGGATGCTCTTTAACATTCTTTATCCTCTGCCATTGTGAGTTGCCGGAAGGGAGTGGGCCACTGAATAAGGCAGAGGATATTTTCATTCTGAGTTGGACACTGAAGGGGTCAGAAACCTTTCATTTGCCTATTCAGGGCTTCAGATAGTGCGATAGTACTGCAGTAGCATACCTAGGTTGAATTAGCAAAATATTATCATGTTATCTAATATTGAGTATTGAGTATTGAGGCAAATATCTTATTTTTTAAACTCTTAACTTCTGTATATTGGTTCTAAGGCAGGAGAGTGGTAAGGGTGGGAAATGGGGGTCAAGTGACTTGCCCAGGGTCACACAGCTGGGAAGTGTCTGAGGCCAGATTTGAACCTAGGACCTCCCATCTCTAGGCCTGACTCTCAATCCACTGAGCTACCCAGCTGCCCCCAAGGCAAATATCTTATAAGTATCAAAAGAGGTATGGTATAGTAAGAAAAGTACTACTCTTCCAGTGAGGTGAGGTGGGATTAGGTTTTACCTCTGATTTCTATTAGCCATTTAATTTGTTGGTAAGTTTTTTGATTTTTCTGAACCTCAGTTTCCTCATCTATAAATAAGATTGTATGCCCTTTTATGGCCTTGCTCATGGGAGAAATGATAAAGTGCCAAAATTTATGATAGTTCTTGATAATGACCATCTCTAAAAGATCAAATAAGTAGGTGAGTGAAACCCTTTATAAAAGCTAAAGCACAATATAAATTTGATGTGTTATTATCATTAGAGAAATAAAGTGAAAGGCCATACCACAGGATTCTTTTATCTTTAGAGAGAAGGATATCCATGTAAAGATATAGGTCACTACTTCAATCTAGTATCTTTAGATATATTTCCAGTGGTTTGTAAGAATTTTGACAGCTTGCTCTATCATTTCACTCTAATTTGAGTGTCATTTTTATTGATTTTCTGGTTCAAAATTGTCATGGGTTTTTGTGGTTTTATTATTATTTTTTAATACTAGGGTTGGAAATAAAACTCAGGGCAATTATATTTTGAGAAAAAAGTTATATGATAACAGAAGCACTGCATTCCAGTTAATAATTGCCTGCCTACCATGGTATTATGAGGAATAATGCTGAAGGCTGAGTAACTTTAACTTCCTATGAAGTGGAAAAATACCCTAGAAATGTTCTGCCTGCAGTGCTGTCTTATTTTCATAAAATGAAGTCTCTGAATAGAAATGAATCAAGTCAGAGCTGTGCATTTACTAGGCCCCACTGGCAACATTGGAAATTTTACTCATAAAAACATTCATTACTTTATTAAACAAATTTCTACTTTATTAATTTCATAATGAATGATATTCATGTTTAGTAGATCAATTCCTTTTAATCCTGGTTTCTAAGGCCTCTGTCTGGACAGGAAAAAACAACATTATTCCTTCCCATTGAGAACAAATTGTTCCCTTAAGAAATCTTAAGTCAGACAATATTCAATAAAGCACAGTAATTGATATAGATGTAGTGTTTAGGTGTGTTTTATATGACAAAGGTTATTTAAATTCTGAATATTCTCCTAGCATCCAGCAGAGTATCTTGTGAATGGTATATGATTAATACAATTGTAGTGAATTAAACAAAACTGAATCAAATAAAAATGTCCTATAAGTATAACTCTAGAGAGTGAATTCATGACCATCTAACACAGGGGTTTTTAACTTGATATTCATAGTTACGTGACTGTATTCATTATAAGTAGGTTGATCACATCCCTGTTGTTGTTCTTCATTTGTTTCAATTGTGTACAGCTCTGCGGATCCATTTAGGATTTTCTTGGCAAATATATACTAGAGTTCTTTGTGATTTCCTTTTTTTTTGCTCATTTTACAGAGGAGAAAACTGAGAACTACAAGATTAAATAACTTTCCCAAGGTAACAGAGGTTTAAACTGTCTAGCTATGTGTATAGGTAAATACAATATACCACAAGTACATATGATTAAATATTTGGGTAAATAAGAATGTATGAATGTATAATATTCCAAGAAAAGAAACTGATGTCCACATACCTGTCTGCAAAAAGGTTACATAATCATCACTCAAGTTCATGAACCTTGTTTAAATCATTTAAAAAGAACCTAAAGACTTAAAAAGAGATGGGGGGTCGGGCAGCTGGGTAGCTCAGTGGATTGAGAGCCAGGCCTAGAGACGGGAAATCCTAGGTTCAAATTTGGCCTCAGACACTTCCCAGCTGTGTGACCCTGGGCAAGTCACTTGACCCCCATTGCCTACCCTTACCACTCTTCCACCTATAAGTCAATACACAGAAGTTAAGGGTTTAAAAAAAAAGAGATGGGGGAAGAGGTAAGGGGAGGTTGTTGTTAGCTTAAAAATAAGAAAGTTACAGCTGACTTCAGTTAAACTGATTCTTTTTTAAAGATGATACTTTCCAAAATATGTTAAATATATGGTTTTGTGATTTGTAAATGCTTACAAAGTCAGCAACACTAGTTCCCACATAAGCAAAGATTTGCTTGTTGTGCATAGTTCATACCATTTCATCACCATTACATTTGCCTTGATATCAGTCCTGATTCCACGTACACTGAAAGAGGTTGGTACTATGTTGCCACAAATGTTCTGCAATTTTTTTCAAGGGTCATCTTTTACGTTATATATAAACATGCTCCTATAAATGAGTTCCAATGTTCTCAAGCAGAAATGCATTTCTGAAGAAAACTGAAGATAAATTTTGAATTTGGAAATAGATTGTAAGACATGTTCTGATTAGAAGTTTAATGGAAGTCAGCATATGTTAAAGTAAGTTTGTTCATGAATAGAATTAACATCTGTCTTTACAATAAAATCATTTGTTTTTTCAAATCAATTTACCTGTTGCACAGATATGTATTTATATACATCAGCTGGCTAAAGTACACATTTGTATACAGTCCACATTCATAAATAGAATTATATGCTTAGAATATTGGAGAAGACTTCTGAAATCATCTTCAGACTTCAAAATTAAATGAGAGGCAGAAAAAAGTATAGAGGAAACAAAAGCAATGTAAGCATAAAATAACACCTTAAAAAGAAGAATTGATCAAGTAGTAAAGAAGACAAAAAAATCCAAAGAAGAAAAAGACTTGAAAAAGTAGAATTAGCTAAATGGAAAAGGATGTTTAAAATATTCAGTGAAGAAAATCATTCTTTTTAAATTAGAATTGGACAAATGATAGCTAATGACTTTGTGAGACATGAAGTAACAATAAAATAAATTCAAAAGAATGAAAAAATAGAAGAAAATATAAAATAGTTCATTGTAAAAACAATTAATCAGTGGTCTACCAGGAAGCAGTGATTTAAAAAAAAAAGAGGCCTACACATCATATTACATGATTTCATCAAAGAAAACTGCCCTGATATTCTTGAACTACATGATAAAATAGAAATTTAAAGTATACATCAATCATCCTCTAAAAGAGATCCCCAAAGGAAAATTCCTAGGAATATCATAGTCAAATAACAGAGCTCCCAGGCTAAGGAAAAAATGCTGTAAACAACCAGATTGAAACAACTAAAATATCATGCATCTATAGTCAGAATTACATAGGATCTACCATTTTCTATATTAATGATCTGATGACTTGGAATGTGATATTCCAGAAGGCAAAATAATTAGACTTACAACCAAGAATCAAGAATCACCTACGTAGCAAAACTGAATATACGCTATCTGGGGGGAAAATGAAATAGAGGATTTCCAGGCAATCCTGATGAAAACTCCAGATCTGAGCAGACAATGTGATGTTCAAATACAAGACTCAGAAGAATAGAAAGGTTAACAGACAAGAGGAAATGGGATTCAATGAAGTATAAATATTTATATATCTATATGAAAAGATGATACTTGTAACTCTTTAGATTTCATCATTATAAGAGAAGTTAGAAGAAAGAAGATGGGGCAATAAGTTGACTGTGAAGGCATGATATACAAAAAAATTCAAGGAATGAAAAATAGTATTATACTGAGAGGAGAGACAAAGAAGAGATAGAGTGGTATAAATTATCTCACATTAAGAGGAGTGGAAAAGAGTATTAGAGTGGAGAGCAGGATAAAGGTGTTTAATGGGTAATGCTTAAATCTTACTCTCATCAGAATTGTCTCAGAGAAAGAATAATATCCATATTCAGTTAGGTATCGAAATCTAACTTACTTTATATGGAAATAGAAGGGGAATAAGTAAAGGGCATAAGACACTAATAGAAGAGAGTACAATTTGGGGGAAGTAGTGGTTAGAAGTAAACACTTGTGAGAAGGGACAGAAAGAGAGGAGAAAGTAGGGACAAGAGGGGAAAATAGGATAAACAGGAATCCATAATTAGTACAAAATGTAAAATAATTTTGATTATATTAAATTAAAAATGGTTTCTACAAATAAAACAAATACAACCAAGAATAAAAAAGAAACATCAGTCAATTTTTTACAATAAATTTCAATGATAAAAGCTTAATTTCTAAAATATATAGAGAACTAAGTCAAATTTATAAGAAAACAAGTCATCTCATAATTGACAAAAAACAGGCAATTTTCAGATAAAGTAATCAAAGCTATCTATAATCATATGAAAAATTATAAATCTCTTTTGACTAGAAAAGTACAAATTAATATACTATTTGAAGGTAGCACTCAGATTGGTAAATATGACAGTAAAGGAAATTGATAAATGTTGGATGGGATGGGCCAAAATTGAGACACTAATGCATTGTTGGTAGAGTTAGTAATTGATTCAACCATTCTGTAGGGTAATTTGGAACGATAAAATGTGCATAAATTTGATCCAGTAATACGACTATTAGATCTATACACCAAAGAGTTCAAATAAGGAAAAGGACCTATTTTTATAAAAAAGGTTTATAACACCTCTTTTTGTGCAGGCAAAGATTTGGAAAATAAGGGGATATATATATATATATATATATATATATATATCAACCGAATCAACTGAGGAATGGATGAACAAATTGTGGTATTTGGTTTTGATGGAATACTATTATAGTACAAGAAATGATAAACAGGTTGATATTAGAAAAAAACCTGGAAGATATCCATGATTTGTTGCAGAGTGAAGTGTACACAGTAGCAACAGTATTGTACAAAGATAAACTATGAAAACTATTGTGATCAGTAAAACAATCCAGGGCAATTCTGAAAGGCTTATGCAAAGAATCCTATTCACTTCCAGAGAAATAATTTTTAAAATGTGAATTTAGATTGGAATATTCTGATTTTTATCTTATTTGAATATGTTTTATTTTTGAATTTGGGTTTTATATGAGTATTGTGCCATACCATGATGAATATATCTATAAACAAAGAAAAATTGCTTACCATCTCAGGAAGCAGAAGTATAAATGGAGATTTTGAACCTTGGACTGCATTCCCCAATAAGTCCATTCATATTTCCCCAAATACCCTTTAATCTCTCCTGCACCTCCACCTTTCTGTGGTCATGTTATTGTTTTATAGTTGGCTGTAACTCCTCCCTCTTCCTCTTTTGCTCTTGGGAGTGGGCTGGTTAATACATTTTAGCTAGTATTTTTTTAATTTCTTATTAATAAAACTTTATAAAAATATAATATTTAGTTCTTTGCTTATTAATTTTGATCTCTACACTGGGAAGAAAGGATTGGAGGGAAATAATTTGGATGTTATAATTGTGAAATATATATGAAAATATTGTGATTACAAGTAATTGGGAATATCTAATATTAAGTCACAGTTCATGATCTTTCACTCTAATAGCTGTTTTCTAAATACTCTTCTATTCAATATCCTTCCTAAAATAGTATGCCCATATAAGAACGCAATACTCTGAATTTCAATTGACAAAGGCAGAAGATGGGGGAATTATCATCTTTTTAGACTTGAATGGTATAGTTCTTTAAATGTAGCCTAATTTCATAACAACATTGATTTTCATATCACTGGTGAACTTAATTAAGAATTTTTAAAGATATAATTATTCCTAGGGTGCAGGTATCAAATCAAAACTATATATAATGCCATAGTCAAAATATGAACTCATCTGTTCTTAAATCCAATACTTACCTGCTGATCATGAGGCCATATCGTCTAAATATGTATTTCTATGCATATATTTATATATCAATAGCAGTTCAAAGAAAGGATCTATGTGTGTATGTGTGTGTGCATGCACATACATATGTACATTTGTATATATGCATATACTTTGCCCAAATATATAAGGAAATATTCAATCAAGATGTTATATACTTTTTAATGATGAAAAGCAAAGTATCATCTGCATATTGTAGTCAGTTTAATTCTTCTGAACTTGTTATATAAAATAATTCCCTAGTTATCAGTTTAAATTTTAGCATATTTATCATCACAAAATATGATAAAGGCTCAGAATTCATTTTAAAAGTTGTCATTTGCATAGCCTTCAGATAGTGTCTATTTCTGTCAATAGAAAAAGTATTTTCCATCATTCTTGAATGTATAATTCTATAATTATAGATTTTTCCCTTAAAATGAAATTTAAATTTGAATATACTTTAAAAACAATGAACCTCATCTTCTGTCTCAAAATCAATACTATGTTTTGGTTTTAAGGCAGAAATGTAGTAAGGGCTAGGCAATGGGAGTGAAGTGAATTGCCAAGAGTCACACAGCTAAGAAGCGAAGTCAAATTTGAACCCAAGACCTCTTTTTTCCAATCCTGCCTCTCTATCCACTGAACAACCTACTTGCCTCCTCAATGGACTTTGAATGATCATTTCAAGAATATATTTGATAAAATTTTTGAAATAGTTCAAAAGTGCTTAAGGTCGAGTCTTAGTATTTTCGCCTCAAGAAAAAAAGGAAGCAAAGGTATCTTTTTTATAAATGAAACAAACATAGAATAAATATTTGGAGC
This sequence comes from Gracilinanus agilis, assembly GCF_016433145.1. Lineage (NCBI taxonomy): Eukaryota > Metazoa > Chordata > Mammalia > Didelphimorphia > Didelphidae > Gracilinanus > Gracilinanus agilis. Next base: position 188,975,625 of record NC_058131.1, on the reverse strand, counting down.
TGGAAAAGAGTCTGAGAGATTATGTAGTCCAATCTTGTCATATTCCAGAGAATGAAGCTAGGGCTGACAGAAGAGAGAGACTTTGTGGGTAGTCATATAAATTTATTGACTGTCACACTCAGAATAAGAATTCTGCTTTTGACTTCCTATCTAATAATCTTTACATCAGGTCATATTGTCTTCCAGGACCAAATAACTAAAATTTTTTTTTAATTTTTTTGCCACTTGTCATGCTATGTAATTGAATGAAAATTGTATTGTTCAGTCAAAATAAAGAGATAAAGCTTTAATAAAACTTAATCTGGTTTATTTTCATCCCATATATCTTTGGAGAACATTTAATTATTTTTTACTTCAGGGTAGAAAGCTACGAACTTTATTTAATGACTGGAGATATAGTACCAGTGAGTCAATGGTGGAGTTAAACTCCACACTACTATGTCAAGTGATTTGGGATATGAATCAGCAAAATCAGCACCAAGTTTCCAAGTCTCAGCAACAGCAAAATTGGACAACTATTCAAAGATGAGAAAAGAAAGGGAACATTAGCACAATTCAGCTTCCTTAAACCATCTGCACCAACAGTCAAAGCACCCATAGACAGAACAAGTCTTGAAAGATTTGAGTTGAAATATGTAAGCTTCCTGCTTTTGACAATTCCCTCAAAACAAAAGTATTCATAATTTCATCTCAATGCCTGTTAAATAGGAAAAAAATGGTAGTATGAGGATAGTCTGCATTTTAACTCTATCAACTGTTAACGTGCTTTGTAGGAGCTCAGCAAGACTTTTGTGAATAGTTTGCATTAAAATATATTTTAGTAGAACAAATAGTGAATGGAGAACTGGCTTCTGCCTTAGGGAGACCTGGGTTCAAGGCTTGCCCCAAATGTATGACTGATTGTCACTTAACCTATCAGTAACCTGACCCCACTAGCTCTATGAGATTTTAAGTTTCATACTGGATAATGATCCAGTTTGGTAGAATGCATTTTTCATCATGATTTCCTAAAACCAAACAATTATAGGTCCATAACATATTTATATACTTACACAGACTATATGCATGCATATCTACATATATAAATCCATATATGTCTTTATATGAATATTATGCATATGAATATATAATATGAATATGTATGCACATATCCTATATTATTAAAATAGACTTATAATATACTTCTTGTTTGAACATCTGTTGTTCAGTCATTTCAGTCTTGTCTGACTCTTTTTGACCCCGTTTTGAGTATTCTTGGCAAAGGTACTGGAGTAACTTGCCATTTCCTTCTTCAGCTCACTTTACAGATAAGGAAACTGAGAAAAACAGGGTTAAATGACTTGCCCAGCATCATAAACTATTAAGTACCTGAGGACAAATTTGCACTAAAGTCCTCTTGACTCCAGACTTGGTGCTTTATCTACTGTGCCACCTAAAAGCCCTATTTGAATATACATGCATAATAAAAGGCTTTGTATGTTTTTTTCAATATACACATTTCAGATGTCATCTTCACACTTCAGAGAATCACTTAATTTTTGGTGCATCCAACACTTTCAAAGGAATCTTCTTATGCTTTTTTCCTCTAGCTTCTACAATAAAGAATAAGTGGATATTTTTTCTCTTCTCTTTGGCTTGTAGGATCATAAATTCCATAATTTTAAGAAACAGAAGGGATTTTAGAATGTATATTTCAGACTCTTTCTATGTAAATTTAGTTCTAAAGAAAGGAAGCCATTTACCCCAGAGGTAAGAAAAAAACAGAGCCTGAATTTAAAGTCGTTTTCTGACTCTTAATATCAATAACTTTATCCTGACACCAAGTTAACTTTTAGTAGATTAGTTATTAGAATTTTTGTCTACATTCACATACAGTGTATCTACAGCTATGAGTGGCTTGACCTACCCTAGGAGAATTCTACAATTCACTGAACCACAGTCAATCATCAAATATTTATTGAACAGCTTCTCTTTGTCTTGTGCTGGGTATAGCTTAGCACCAGTTGATCTACTTCATAAAATGTTGAGTTCTCAGAGGACATTAAGTTTATCTGCTGACTTGTTCATTGATCAGCTGCATCATCAGTACCTTTGGTAGTCTGAAAAAGTTTGAAAGCTATGGACCCCTTCTCATAATAATATTTTAAATTGCATAACCTAAAATAAATGGAATTATAAAATAAATCAATTATATTAAAATATCATTTCTTTATTTCTCTAAATTTATTGAGAGGATGATAGCTAGCCAGATTAAAAAACCTCAGGTTAGGTTATACATGTGCCATCAATCAAACAGATTTCCATATTGATCATGTTGTGAAAGAAATCACAGATTTAAAAAAAACAATAAAAATGAAGATATTAAAAATGTATGCATTTATCTTCCATCACTCTCCACCACTCTTTTTCATTACATGGATAGTATTTTTCAATGTGAGCTGTTCTGAGTTGTCTTAAATCTGGGTCTGTCTTACTCTATTGTGAAGTCTTTCATAAGATCTCACATTATTGTGATGAACTGGGACAAAAATATCTGCCTTTTTAAGTGTCACAAATATTGTCATATATATTACACATTTCAGTATGGCTCTCTGCTTAAGGTATCTCATGTGTTTTAATTCCCTCTCACTTCTGCATTTTTTGGGTTCTATCTGTGACTATTAAGATTAAAACATAAGTAATATATTGTATTTTTATTAATACAGAAGTAAATACCAGTCCTATCAAAATTTTGTCCATCAAACTTGATAATCTTTATGAACCAGGTATTTCTTACTTCAGAGCCATCCCTTTTTACTTCTGAATTTCATAGGAATACATTGATATATAATTATTCTTACCAGTGTAAAATAGAATTATAAATTTAGAGCTAAAAGGCAATTAAAGGTATCTAGGTATAGAATCCTCATTTTTTCAAGAAATTAAACATGTTCCCAGAGATCACATGACTTCTTCCCTGGAATTACATAGGTAATTAAGTCTCAGATATGAGATGTGATTCCAGGTTCTGTGATTCCAAATTCTATACTCTTCCAAAGTATCGCAAGATCATTTTCTGTTTCATTTCTTGCTTAGGAAGCATATACTCCATTATGGGAAGGGCATACATTTCTTAACTAATTTAATTATTTCTCTCTCTCTCTCTCTCTCTCTCTCTCTCTCTCTCTCTCTCTCTCTCTCTCTCTCTCTCTCTTTCTCTTCAATTACATACAAATAGTTTTTTGTTTGATTTACAAAATTTTCACTTCCAAATTATCTTCCTCCATCCCCCTCATTGAAAAGGCAAACATTTGATATAGGTTACATATGTGCAATCATGCAGATTCATATATTGATCATGTTCTGAAATAAACCACATCAAAAAATAAAAATAAAGAAAAATTTTAAAATGTATGCTTTTATCTACAGTCTCCACCACTCTTTCTCTGTAGGTGGATAGTACTTTTCATCATGAGCCCTAATTGTCTTAGAGCACGTTATTGTAGAAAATAGTTGTCATTCATATTGGATCACTGCACAATGTTGCTGTTATGATATACAACTCTGCTTTCTTCACTTTGCATCAGTTCATGCAAATTTGTCCATTTTTTTTTTCTGAAAGAATCCTGCTGGTCATTTCTTGTAACAAAACAGCATTTCATTAAAATCATATGGCACAACTTGTTCAGCGATTATACAATTCATGGACTTCCTCTCAATTTTTAATTTTTAGTCACCACAAAAGGAGTTACCGCACATGTTTTTGTATATTTTCATTTTTCACTTCTCTGGAATACAGGACTAATGGTGGTATTGCTGGGTCAAAGTGTAGGCTCAGTTTCATAGTCATTTGGGTGTAGTTCGGAATTGCTCTCCAGAATGGTTGAATTACTTTACAATTCTACCAAGAGAGCAGTAGTTTTCCAATTTTTCCCACATCCCCTCCAACTAGGGTCATTTTTCTTTTTTGTCATATTAGCCAGTTTGATATGTTTGAGGAGGTATCTTGGAGTTGTTTTAATTTGCATTTCTCTAATCAGTAGTCATTTAAAGCATTTCACATAACTAGAGAGTTTTAATTTCCTCATCTAAAAACTGCCTATTCATATCATTTGACGATTTACCATTGAGGAATTATTTACATTACTATGCATTGACTCAGTTCTCTCTATGTCAGACAATACATGTTGAATTTATATTCTGCATCATCACTCTTACACTTCTTGATCCAATGCAAATAATTCTAAAGCATTTATCAATACCTAGGACATAGTGATATATAAATGCAAACTCTTACTTTTTAGAAGCAGATGGTGGAACATCGGACAGAGAAATGTGCCTGGAGTGAAGAAGATCTGAATTCAAAGTCAGTCTGAATCACTTGAAGGCTATGTCATTTAAGCTCTATTTGCCTCAGTTTCCTCAGCAGTAAAATAGAGATAATAATAGCATCTACTTCACAAAATTATTGTAAGGATGAAATAGCAATTGTAAAAATCATTGAGCACAGTAACTAGTATCTAATAGATGTATAGAAATGACTGTTCTAAATCATGTAACCATGGAAAAATATTCTAAATTAATTATTTGAATAAATATTTTTTAAAAAAAGAAATGACTAGTTCTCTTCTCTTCCCCAACTTTCTTATTTTGAGAGATAAAGATGACCCAATGCAGATATCACAGGAAGTTTGTCTATAAAGGACCACATGATGCTAGGGCTCATGATAAGTAAGAAATAAAAAGCCAGAAAAAAATTGAGAAATCACCTTGATTTCAAGGGAACATGTATTTATAAACATTAAAAGAAAAGAATAGTTATCATCTCCTAGCAGAATCTATCTAAGATCCTAAAGCAGATATTAATTAAGAGTGGTTAAAATTTTCTAGAGTCTAAATCTCCTTTCTGTAAAGACAGAAGGAGAAAAATGCTTTTCTGAAATTCATGGATATTTTGAACACTGTATTTCCTTGACCTACTGAACCAGAAAGTCAATTAAAAGGGGGAGGAGATTAGATTAGTTTGGTGTAGCTTGTTAAATGCAAATAAAATTGTAACAAAGAAAAGGAAGAACATACGAATTAATAAAATGATTATGTAGTATTAAATAGAGATATATAAAGAGTTTACAGGAATGGGGGAAATGATTCTGTCTCAGAAAATGAAACTGAGTGAAAAATATAAATAATACCAACAGGAAAGCATCAGAGGGCTTCCAAATTGAAACCCATTATTCTCTATTCTCTCTCTCTCTTTCTCTCTCTCTCTCTCTCTCTCTCTCTCTCTCTCTCTCTCTCCCTCCCTCTTTTGCTATTTTTTTACCTAACCTGTTCCAATTCAAACTGAGTGTTCTTGGAGGAAAATATATTCATACTCTTTCCTAGTAATGGTTTGAACTTAGAACCATATGTATTATGGGCCTTGAACTGAAGTGGCTAAACATATAGCTCTAGAGAGAGGCTTATGGAAAGACATATTCAAAACTTCCCTTTTTGACTTGGATTTAATATGCATGTTGCTTCATAAAGTTGTTGTATTTAGGAAGTAGAGTGATTTTTATTCCACACATCCTAACTCCAACACATAAGTTCATACATGCATATACCAATGGCAAATTGACTTGAATTTCATTTCATTGCATAAAACTAATTGATAACTTGCTTTGTTCTCAGCCATGATGTAGGTCATATAGTAATCTATCCAAACCTATCTCACATTACCTTTTTTTTAAACTCTTATGTTCCATCTTGGAATCAATAGTATGTATTTGTTCCAAGGCAGAAGAGTGGTAAGGGCTAGGCAATGGGGATTAAGCCCAGGGTCATACAGCCAGGAAATGTCTGAGGTCAAATTTGAACCCAGGACCTTCTCTGGGTCTGACTCTCAATCCACTGAGCTACCTAGCTGCCCCCATGTTACCTTTTTAAAAGTCATTTCAGAATAACTATCATTAAAGCTCCTGTAATGTGCCAGATATTATATTGGGCTCTGAATATACAAAGACAAAAATGAAGTGTCCCTGCCCCCAGAATGTTTATATTTTAATTGAGTGAAATCATATATAAGTAAATGCCATTTACAAACAAAGTAAGCACAAAGTGCATTCTGTAAGGAAATGTTTATGGGGATGAGAAATCAGGAATTGAAGATGCTATGCCAAATGACAGCTGATGAGGGCATAATACAGAAGGAATAGAATCTCCTTATTCCTGGAACCTATGAGTCTGTTAATGTGGACCACAATCATATTAACTTTTTTTTGGCTGACACATAAAAACACAGATTTACATCAAGTTTGCAGTCCAATAATATGTCCAAATCTTTTCCAGAAAAAAAAGAACTGTTTTCTATCAACACATTACACATGTGAAATAAGATCTTTTTACCCAAATATAAGGTTTTATAACTATACATTCATATGAAATTTTAACTTAATTAATCTTAATGATCTAGCATATAGAATCATTTGAATTTTTACTTCTCATCTATTGTGAATGAATGAAAATAGATTAAAAGGCATTATTAAATATGTATTTGTCAAAAAGAACATGCTAAGAACTGGGAATGCAAATAGGAAAGCAAATAGGCAGCTCCTCCTCTCAAGTTCATATTCTCTTTGGGGAAGATATATAGGAAGTTTCAACTGGATGTTAGATGCATTGACACTAGGATCCTGGGGGTACAAAAGCAAAGCAGAGGGTCATTCCTTCTTTAATTTCATTTCCACAAATAAAATCCTGTAATTTTTCTGATGTTAAACCATTGGAAAATTCCATGGACATTAGTGACAAGATTTTCTTTTTCAGGTCTTCAATAGCTCTAGTTTGTGGATGAACAACTGCATCCTGTAAGGATGAAAAAGGGGTTTTATGGGTTCAATATATTAAAAGGTGGTTACCAGGGGAAATTTCCCCAATTAAGGAATAATCTCAAGTCAAAATTGACTTTTATGGTGATTTATTTACAATTAGGAAGGCGGAAGGTAGGAAATTGAGAGAGAGAAACTCTGGCCTAGACCAGAGGCCTGGACCAGGTCAGAATTTAGAGGCCCCAGCAGTTGGGGCACAGAGGTTAATTAAACAAGGGTTCTAGTCAAAAGGCCTTTTACAATTAGAGAGGCAAGAGAAACCTACCTCAGGGTAGAGCCTCCAGAAATACCAAGGGAAAAGAAAGAGAGTCAGCCTAACTTACCCACGTGATAATTCAAAGGGAAGGAGTCAGAGGTCCCACCTGAGTCTTAGCATTCCAACACTCCTCCATGAACCAGAAGAGGTCCTCACCAGATGATCTCTTCCACTGAAGACCTCAGCTGACTGAGGACTTTCTCCTTTTAAAGGAGTCACTTATGTGTCACTCCCTGTATCTCCCTCCTAATTTGCATGTCCAATCACAATAGACAATTCTCATAGACCACCTAGTGGGCAGGTCATTTGATTCTGATTTGTCCCTCACTCTAACAAATTTGGGTTATGGATCTCGAGAATTAGAGGTGTTCTCATCTTTGAGGATTAAATCTAAAGATGAGCAGTGTAGATTTAATCTAATTATCACAATCCACAACTGCAACATCCACAGGAACAGTTACCGGACCACATCTCCATAGGAATAACATTCTTACTTAATTGATATAGGGGTAAGACTTGAAGAATTTAATGTATTTTCTAGAAAATCTTCATTAAACACAAGGATAGTTCCAAAGTATTATCTTTGTCATTGGGGAGGCTCCCCACCTCCATTAAGTAGAAAGGACTTCTGGGTTAAGCCAATTTTTCACATATTATCTTAATAAAAAACCAATTACTTATAATGGAAAATAACTTAGAAATTATTTACCAATTTATATAGGAATCCCATCTAGTCCTCTAAAAATCTGTTTGAATACTCTGTAAAAACATTCATAAATTTGATTGTATCCCAGTCAAAAATTGGAATAATTATTAAAAAGTCCTCCATTATATTAGAGCAAAATAGATTCCAACCATCTATCATTCCTAGTTGTACATATTAATTCCACAAAGACTATTTTGTCTTTCACATTAAAGCTCATGAAACCCAAAAGATCACTACTAATTTTTTTCAGGCTAATGATCCATTATTCTTTCAAATGTCATTCCCTTTTCTAGATATAGCAAGATCTGTAGATACCCCTCTTAAACGGTAGAGTTGATGTTAAAATATAGTTCTAAAATGCAATAGTCTTCTCATAAAATATAATTTAAAACAATTTTCTGGCAGAATTTCCATCATTCCTGCTGTCTTAATAATTACTAACAGTATTTGTATGATGAGATATATCATTTCTTTTTGAAGCCTAGCATATTATTCTTGTGTTCTTGAAAAAATAACAAGTTATTCAGAGCAGTTAGGTGATTTCTAATCACCACAGAAGCACATAACCTCAAAGTTGAAGGGGTTCCCAGGAGGTATACTTACTGTCCCATATATAAATATGAATTTCTCTAAGATAGCCACAGTAAATATCCATCAATCTCAAAAAACACAAACCATTAGAAACTAGATCCCTCCTGAGATGGCCCCTTTAATTTGTGAAACTGAGGGTCTAATCCTTTGTACCCTAAAACAAATGTTTCATTCATTAAACACCACAAAGAGTGGCTCAGGGAATGTGATTAGAAATCCTCCTAATTCTCTGAAATCTAAGGGAAAACAAGGGGTAATAAAATTAATTTGGTTTATTAAACCTATTGAGCTCAGGGGGAAAAATAGACATATTACACTTATATGCATATGTTTCTACATCAATAGTCATAATGTTCTGTCTACTTTCTATATTGAATCTTTACTATTGTTTCTATATTGAATTCTTCTATCAAATGGTGATTTAAATGGGGCCTACTTCTTTTTTTTAAAACCCTTACCTTTCATTCTGGAGTCAATACTGTGTATTGGCTCCAAGGTAGAAGAGTGGTAAGGGTAGGCAATGGGGGTCAAGTGACTTGACCAGGGTCACACAGCTGGGAAGTATCTGAGGTCAGATTTGAACCTAGGACCTCCCATCTCTAGGCCTGGCTCTCAATCCGCTGAGCTACCCAGCTGCCCCCAGTGCCTACTTCTTGAATTTCCACCAACCTGGAAGGATTTCTTTTTCCTTTGCCACTTAGAATTGTATTTGTCTATTATCTGTACCTGATTTGTTAAACTGTTATTTGCTTGTCTGATATTCCCAGATGAACTATAAATTAATTCAGCCAATCACTCATTTATCTGTATTTAAAAATCGAAAATATGTGCCAGGCAAAGTTCTGGGCAAAGAGGAAAATAAGCTAAAAATCTATTTAATCTCTGCCCTTAAGGGAGATTATATTGTATCAAAGGGGAAATATCTACACAGAAATAAAAATGCAAAATGAGAACAAAGTAATTTCTGGGGAGAGTGTACTAATAAATGGAAGAGCATTCAAGGATCTTCTAAGAGTTGGTACTTAAGCTTTGAAGAAAGCTAGGAATTCTACATAAAACAGGTGAGAAAGGAATGCAGGCTTAGAGATGGAAAACAATGTCATATATATGGAACAAAAAGGACAATTTGTCTAGAATTTAGACTACATGAAGAAGAATATTGTGCAATAATTGGTTAAACAGGTAAAAGTAAATTTTTTTAAAGATTTGAAGTCCCATTAATGCATTGCTGGTGGAGTTGTGAACTGATCCAACCATTCTGGATGGCAATTTGGAATTATGCTCAAAGGGCTATAAAAGAATGCCTGCCCTTTGATCCAGCCATATCATTGTTGGGTTTATATCCCAAAGAGATCATAGATAAAAAGACTTGTATGAAAATATTTATAGCTGCGCTTTTTGTGGTGGCAAAAAACTGGAAAATGAGGGTATGCCCTTCAATTGGGGAATGGCTGAGCAAATTGTGGTATATGGGATGATGTGGTGATATGTGGTGATGGGATACTATTGTCCTCAAAGGAATAATAAACTGGAGGAATTCCATGTGAACTGGAACCTAGTTGTGATAGGGAGTCATTGATACTTCATTATCAGGAGATTGTCCACCACCAAACTGGTATAGGAACTAACATTTTCATCTCTCTTTCTACTATAGAACTTTAAATTTACCTTTATCCTGAAATATACTCATACATGTTCATTCCACTCAGAATGATTATTTCAGAAGGAAAAAATATATTCCACTTCAGTTTATTTCTCAAGGAGAATCAGAACTTCTCTATGTAATAACAAGAGAACTAGATTTTCAACTCAGAGGATCTACGTTTTTGAATCTTCATTCTTATTATCTGTGTAATCTAAGTCAGACACTAAACCTTCATGAAGGTTCATTTCCTCCTTGACTTCTAGAGTTCCAGCTTTAAACTTATGGTGATGAGACAATGTATTATATGCAAGATGCAAAACATCTATGCAGATATTGATTAGATAATTAGTGAGAAATTGAGATGATTGAAGAATGTGCCATCATTCATACATGAATATATTTTTCAAGTGTCCAGTCCTTCGGAAGATCTGAGTTTGAGGATCACACAATTATTACTGAAGCAAACAAACAAAAAGAAAAACAATGATACTTAAACGTAAAGGAGAACAAAACAGGATGGATAACATCAACTGGCATCTGCTATATTAATAGTTTGAAAATGCATTTAAAGTGGCTCAAAATACTGTAAAGGTGGAATCCCAGTTAACTTTTTCTTTGGCAATTGTTTTAAAAAATGCATGTTTCCAGATCATAATGTCTAGGTTCACTGTAATATAATTTCATTTTTATTCAGCATCATGTGCATCTCTGGAATGTATCTGAGCCTGAGGCAAACTTTTATTTATTTATTTAAGTTAGAGGGCTTATATTCCACAAAGCAAACACTTTTTCACTTGAATCTCAATATAATTACAAAGTCTCATCTGAAATCCTTTGTTACTTTCTCAACAAAGGAAAACTGAATACTATCTTGATTATTCTCATTTACTAGATTTATTTCCAAAACAAATATTCCGTTATTATTAATAGTTCTGCCATTGTCATACTTCACTAAATTGTGTCTGGGTATATCGTGGAAGAAAAAGCATCAAATTCCCTTTGCACACAAATATAAAACAAAAGATTTATTTATGTAAATATAAAATTAAAAATGACTATTCTTCTGGTCTTTTGCTTTATGATGGCACTTGTGAGTGCCAAGGGGTTCCAAAGTCTAGCAGTTTCTAGCAAGCTATAATGAATTTGAATACTTTCCTAGTGGTAGCCTATGTCTGCTTTCTGAAGAATAGTCAATTTAATTATTAACAGTTATATTGTAGTATTTTGGCCAATAGGAGAAAAAAAAATCTGACCATAGCAACCCCCAGATTAAAGAAAAAGAAGATATACACACACGCTTGCATATTCACATATATGATATTTAATACATGTTAAAAATACTTTAAGTAAATTTATCTCTAATTTATTTGCAGATATGAGCTGTATCCAAAGGTAAGTTCAAAGGAAGCTATATCCTAGAGATAGAAGACACGTCTGGTTACATCTATTCCAGTCCTTTAATTTTATTAATAAATTTGATGACCAAGGAAGTTAAATGACTTGCAAGAGATTATATATGGAGGAATTATCAGAAGTGACAAGGAGCTAGGTGGTGCAGTCAATAGAGCACCAGGCCTGGAATCATCTCTGGAGATCAAATCTGCCCTCAGACACTTACTAACTATGTGACTTTTTTTTACTTATTTGCCTCACTTTCTTCATCTGAAAAATGAGGTGGAGAGGGAAATAGCAAACTACTCAATATATTATTCTGACTGAATAAGAAGTGAGATTTTTAAACCATATCTATGATTCCAAATTACTAGAGTATTTTAAGATTTCTTGATTTAATAAGTTTGGAGGCTTATTCCACTCATAAAAATCCTATCACTTTCAAGAATTGTTACAGTTTGGGAATGGAAAATATTATTAAGAAATATAGGAAAGTTTCAGTGAAATTTGTTAGAATGGCTACCTGGTGCTGTTGTGGATGTTTAATCTTTTCATTTTTTGTTTGATTATTCTTGACCCCATTTGGGACCTTCTTGGCAGAGATATTGGGAATGGCTTGCCATTTTCTTCTCTAACTCATTTTGTCAATGAGGAAACTGAGGTAAACAGGGTTAAGTGACACATCTGGTACCATACAGCAAGTAAAAAGTCTGAGGCTAGATTTGAACTCAAAAAGATGAGTCTTCCCGGTTCCGTGCGCAGCATTCTGATGAGACACGCTGAGTTGTCCTACCAGATGCTGCATGTATACCATTGGCCATTCATTGTAATCTTAATACTTCTTTTGCTTGATTAGGAGTGGGTAGAGCTTGTGTTTCAATGTAATAGGCAGCTGTTGAAAGAGTGGATAGAGTGCTGGATGGATAGTCAAGAAGACTTGATTTTAAATATGACAACAGATACTTGTTAGCTCTATGACCCTGCACAATTCATTTTACATGTCTGCCCCCTCAACTTCTAAGATGATCATAATAATATTTATTTCCAAAGTTTGCTTTGCTATATAAATGTTAGAAATTATGTTACTAGCAGAAACAACCATAACGCCAAAAAACAATAATAAAGTAATGAGTAATACATGTTAATTTATGTTTAATGGAGATGTTAATAATGTTTAATGGAGAATCCTGATCTTTAGGAATCTTATCCCTTTCCCTCTAAACTGGGGAAAATATAAAATTGAGATCACCAATAATGCCAATTTAATTTTCATTTTTAGTTCAATACTAATTTCTTAAGAATATGTGTTACACAGGATTTTATTGGTAATTAATAAAACCACAATTTTTAAGAAATATTTTGCTTTATTTTATAGAAGAATAAATCCAGAGAGATAAGTTTACTACTATCAGATCACAGAATTAGGAAAAGATCTAGGAAGCATGGGGAAAAAAGCATGTGTGCTGAATTCCAGTCTACTTTATACTAGACCAATTGCCTATCTAATATAGGATATATAGTGTGTATATACATAAATGTACACACACAAATATATACACATATACAGACACTATATATACATACTGACATGTATATGTGCATGTATTTGCACATATATATGTATGTGTATTTGTGTGTGTGTGTATATATCTTACTCTCCTTCATTTTTCTCTGGGCCTTGTTCCTTTTTTATTTTTTTACAAAACTTCTGACTTAGAAGTTATTCTTGCCACCATTCTCTGATAGTTTCCTCTGAATAACATCCTTCTACCTGTGGCTCCTTCTTATTTGGTTAATTCCTCCTGGTCTTTCCATTTTAATGAAGGGCCGAGTCTAGGATCATTCATTTTTTTTTCTGTCCAAGTTCCTGACTGTGGACCTCTTTCGCCACCATTCGTCAGAAGAATTATTGCCATGAAAGATATCCTCACTACCTCTAACTCTCCTAAGCTTGGAACCTTTGATCTGTGTTTCCTTCCTCTGTTTGGTCACTTTTATTTAAAATGTTTCTTCTGAGAAATTGCTAAGGTTAGTCCCATTTACTCTTTCATTCATCTCTTGACTCTAATCTCTTCTCTTTTTTTCTATACTGTCCCTTCACCCCCAAACATATTTTCAGCTTCCTTTTATGTGTTATCTTCCACAATCAGAATACAAGTTCTGTGATGATGAACACTGTTCTTGTTTTTTTTTCTCATTATTTTTCCAGTGCATATTACAGTTCTTGACACATAATACTTAGTAAATGTTTGTTGACTGACTTATTGACCTTGACTGTATAGCTATTATTTCTCTGTGATTAATTATATTTCTGTTACAGTAGGGGTGAAAACTGAGTTCCATGTCAGAAGACCTACTTTAAAATCTTGACTCTGATACTCTGTGACCTTGGATAAGTCATGCAAAATTTGTGGCTTCCGATTTGTTTCTTTGTAAAATAATGGGGTTAGTCAACATGATCAACTTATTACTTTTGTCTCTAAAAGAGCCTCATTTTTATTCTTATATCTTTTTTCTTATTTATTTATAATCAATGGCAGCAAAGACTTACAAAAGCCATGTTAGAGTGTTTATATTTATAGAAGGCTTACTAGTTACAAGATTATTTACATACAAGATTCTTATTTATGACATCTCATGTTACAATACAGAGAAATAAAAAGTAACACAGCGTGCACAATGCCCAAGTCCAACAGGACAAGTTCAACAGGAAATACCAGAACATAGACTCAAATAAATGTCTTCTGACTAGAACTTCAAGACATTTTTGTGTTACCTTACCATGAACAACATATATTATATATATATATATACTTATATATATATATATATATATATATATACATATATATCTTAAAAGGTAACCATTTGCAAATGTACTACTGACCACAACTTTGGCTATTATTTTCATTTTTGTCTCTTCCTATTATAGTGACTGTCAATCACATCTAATTTGTATAGTGGCTGATGATTATATCTCTTGAGATTGATGGTGAGACCACTAAATTAATTTCTTTTGCTTGACAGAATTTCTTTAGACCAGTGATTCCAAAAGTGGGTGCTACTGCCCCCTGGTGGGTGCTGCAGTGATCCAGGGAGAGCGGTGATGGCAACAGGTGCATTTGGTGAAGAACTGTAAGGGGGCAGTGATAGTATGTGACAGGGGCGTGCTAAGTAATATTTTTTTCTGGAAAGGGGGCAGTAGGCCAGAAAAGTTTGGGAACCATTGCTTTAGACCAATCATCTCTCCTGGGATAAAAAAGTCATTGCTTTAAATCACCTCTCCTGTACCTTTGAATGTAATAATGAGGAGCTATGAATTTCTGGCTCATGTTGTCATTTGGTTCTCAATGTTTCCTTCTCATTTTGAATATAAAACATTTTTCCCCAAGAGAAAACATTTGTAAATCAATCCCTCCTCCTCCTCCTCAGGCTAGTTGACTGACCAGCTGCCTACATCAAAATTATTACTACCAGAATGGCAAAACAAAATCTTTTCTCTATTGCTGTTCAATGAATTATTTCGCCTGCACAATATAGTTAAAATTTTATTCATTTCATGAATGTTTGGGTAAATGAAACATCTGCATATATGCTTTGCAAGGGCTCAGCCACAATATAACATTTTTTATATCTTACTCTGTCTTTGTTTTTGTTTTTGGTTCTATTGCAATGTATTCTTAGGTTTTTAAAGTAGTCGGTGTGATAGAAAAGTTTACAGAATTCTATGAGTTTCTCTGAATCTTAGCTAAAAATTAATAAACTAAAAATTTTTATATCTAAGCACTATAAAATAAAGCTTATGGTGTTCTTAAAAGCTCTCTCCAATATATAAATACTATACCTTTTATTTCTGTTTTACATTAGATGATATTCCTTCAAAAAGGGGAAATAAAGAAGAGACTTTGGCGTAAGAAACATTGGAACTAATAGCCAGTTTGTTTAATGATCGACTATTGCTTATTTTATGTTACCCTCCTCAGTGACATGGAACATCAAGCTAAAAACATTGAAATACAGAAGCCTTTTCCTTTGCACTGGAAAGAGTAATGTATTAGAGCCAGAAGACGTGTATTGAAATATTGTTCTTACTCCTTGAGTGAACTTAGGAAGGCCATTTAACTCGCTGTTCCTCGTTTTCCCCATATTTAAAAATGGGGATTTGGAGTAGATAACCTTTCAGAGTTCTTCAAGTCCTAAAGTAGTCAGTCTATAATTCCTAAAAGGAGATATAGGTTTCTTCAGACCTATGGGAAGGTAGGAAACAGGCTTAACTTTTGCATATTTATTGAGAAAATTATAAAAATCCATTCATTCCAATTTTCCTACTGGTAAACTGAGGAATTTATATTCCTGCCAAAGCTTTTTTATGACATTTTAAAAATGGAAACTTGAGGGACAAAAATCTATCCTCAGATTAATTTATAGTAATTTTTTCTCTTTACAAATTTTATTTTAAAATCATGAGGTTTTGTCCTCCCATCCTACACACACTAAAGAGGGCCAGTTGTAACAATTTCCTTTATTTTATATTTATTTATTTTTTAGTTAGAAAGAACAAGTCTTTAGTCAGGATGAGAGAGACAAAGTCAGGATTCAGCCACAACACAGAATCAAGTGCTAAATTTACACAGAGCCAAAACTCTGGGGATCTGGGGGGAAACCCACAAAAGGACATTTTCTTTAACAATTTGCTTTTAAATGATGGTTTGTAAAAAAAGAAATCTGTCATGAAATTGGAGATGTGAAAAGAAACAAATTTTGATTTCCTCTGATTTTATCTCATTTTGATTATAAAATCTAAAGGGCACAACAAATAAGCCTTCCTATTTCACATTGAGTAGGAATCTAATTCTTAAATTACCAAATAATATAAAATAGCATTTATGGAGGAAACTACTAATAAACACAAAGAGATTGAATCACTATTGTGATTTTGTTTGTTTATCCTTTGAAAAGTAATTTGCTTTCAATTTTTTTGATAATTGCTAGTAGGTTATGAGCAAAAGCTCTGAAATAATTATATCTTAAAATTATATCTTCAGTAGCAATATATATTTAGAAAATTAAATGTAGGTTACAACAACTTATAAATTTATATTTGATTAAATATGAACTCATTAATTATCTATAGTATGCAATATTGTTTGGTAGATCCGTATTCTTTAAATTCAACATTAAATGAGATTATGAATAATTCATTATATTCAAATTAATTTAAAATATTTAAATGAGTTATTCACATTATAATAGCTGGACGTTACATAAACATTTCATTTTAATAATAAATTCTGATATATCTTTAAAAGCAATGATTTATAACCATTTTGGAAAAATTAATTATAAACAACATTGAAAAAATCTAGAGTGTCCCCTTTAACATAACTATACCTTCGCCTCCCTATATCAAAAAGAGATCAATGGAAAAGGTCAGAGGTTCTTTATGTACAAAAACATTTTTAGCATCTAATTTTGTGGTGAAAAAATAAACAACTGAAAAGCAAAGGAATGTCATTAATTGAGGAAAGGCTATATTATGTCAACATGATGGAGTACTATTGTACTTTAAAAATTTAGTAAATACTTAATTTCAAAAAGCCATGGGAAAACTTTATGAAATAATATGGAGTGAAATTCTTGAAAACAGAAAAATTTAAATAATAACACAAATGAAAAAAACATTTTGGAAGATTTTGTAAGCTGATGAAGAAAGAAATGGAAGAAGCAACAGAACAACTTATATAATAAATGATCCTTTAAAGATAAACAATTTTGAAAGCCGAAAGATCCATAAGCAATAAAATGAACTTTTAGAATTATGGAGCAAGAATATTGGAAGATACGATCTTCCTCCTGATAAGAAAAAGTGTTTGACTTATGATGTGTGTGTATGTGTGTCTTTGTGTTTACATGCACTGTAGCATGCTAATTTTCATTGTCATTTCTGAAAATCCGTTAGGTATTCAGCACTGATAAGAATTGTGACAAGTAGAGAAAATCATATTGCTGTCTTCTTAGGCAACTTCATCATTTTACTTTTTTTTTTTAGGTAAGGAAAATAGGATCTAGAGAACCTCTCCTTTGCCTAACTTCACACATACTGTAAACCTCAACTATAGGATTTGAACCTGGAATCACTGTTTTATATATCCATCGCCTCCAAGAACTACTAACTGGGACTGGTATTTCAAATCCAGTTCATTTTGTTGGGTAATGTGACATATTGCCTTTATTTTTGTTTACAAAAACAAAGAATAAATGGGAAATTAGACAGATTTTTAAACTGAGGGAATAATTTTATAGGTCTTTAGGTCATGAGCCTCTGTTTATTCATCTTTAACATGATAATGTTAATATTTTTACTGCCTACTTTCATGGTTATTATGAATATCAAATGATCTCATTTCCAAGATATGTAAGGAAATAATTCAAGTTTATAAGACTAAGAGATAGGCCTCAATAGATTAATAGACAAAGGCTATGAATAGGCATTTTTCAAAGGAAGAAACTCAAGCTATCAATAATCTTATAAAATGTTTTAAATCACTAATAATAGCATAAACAAAAATTAAATCAACTTTTAGATGTAATCTGCACACCTAGGAGACTGGCAAGAATGATAAAAGTAGAAAGTGACAAGTATTGGAGAATTTGTAGAAAAATATGTACATTGGTTCACTATTGGGGAAGCTATGAATTGATCCTAATATTCTAAAAAGCAATTAAAATTATGTCTAGGAGGTTACTAAACTAAAGATGCCCTTTGATCCATTTACATGACTACAATGCAATTCCTGAAAGAAATGAAAGAAAAACAAAAAGTATCTAGATCCAGAAAAATAGCTGAATGTAATGGAATATTATTGCACTTTAAGGAATAATGAAATGGCCAATTACAGAAAAGTTGAGAATACCTATATGAACTCATACAGAGTATAAATAAATAGAACTAGGAGAATAATGTATACAATAGCAATATTTTATTTAAAAAATTAAAAGCCTCTAGAAAATTGAAAAAATTAAATAATAATCTACAACCCCAAAAAGAATGAAGATGAAAAACACCACTCACCTCCTTTAAGAAAAGATAAAGTTAAATTGCAATAAGATATAATCCAACAAATTTTATGTGGGTAATGTGGGAATTTTTTGCCATAACATGCATGTATGCAGTGAGGAAATTGTTTTGTTTTTTCTCAATGCATGTGGGAGGAGGGAGTTCAAGGAAAAATAAATTAATTTTAAATGCTTGTTATTTGAAAGCAAATATAAACCTATATCAATTAAATGAATGTAGGGTACATACCAGGCTGACAGTATGAGAGGTAGCATAACTTCTATTTTCACCTCAACTTTGTGACTCTGAGCATATCATTCAATCTCTCTGAGTTTAAATTTCCACACAGGTGAAAAGGGTGTGGGGAAGAATAACAGTGGAATGCTTTATATATATGTTTCATAAGTCATTGTAATTATCTTCCAGATTTTTAATTTTTTATTCTAGTTTAAGTACAACAAACTATGCTATGTCTTGCATTTTTGAGATCTTTTTTAATGCTTTATTTTTCCAGATTACATGTAGATACAACTTTAATAATCAAGTGTGATATTTTGTAGACCATGTTCTCTCCCTCCTTCTTAGGACTCCCTTCTCCTCAAGATGGAAGGGAATATGATAAAGATTATATACATACTATCTTGCAATATAGAATTCCACATTCCTTATGTTGTAAAAGAAGATATATATATATATAAATATATATATATGTCTGAATATATATCTATATCACTTATAATACAGAAAAAAATCATGAAGGAAATAAAGCAAGAGGTGCTATGTTTTAATCTGCATTCAAACTGCATCTGTTCCTTTTATGGCAATGGATTATGTTCTGCATTTTATAAGAGGTTGAGGGGAGGCCCTGGAAAAATTCCTTTTTGCTTACCACCTGGTAATTTCCTATTTTATGGTTTTTGAAAATTAGGCCTGAAAACTAATTTTTGAATAAAATTGGGGCCCATAGATATCACTGTAGCAGCAAACTTCTCTAGTATCACCAAGAAAGCTATCCTGAGGTTGCATCAGTTTCAGTATTCAGGTTTCATCAGTACCCCAATACCCTTTGCCCCACTGGTTGGAGGGATAGAGTTGAACAAAATTGTCCCCAAATGCCTCTATTTAAAGAGGACATTAAACACAATCATTTCCCAATATCTGTACTCCTTGGATTCAAATTCACCATCATCATTCCCCCAAGACAGCTATTTCCCTGTGTCTCACTGCTTTTCAGCTTCTTTTATAAATTATCTTCCTTTATTTGATTGTGAGCTCCTTGAAGGTAGGAACTGTCTTTTTCCTATTTGTATCCAAAGCACTTAGCAGTGTCTGGCATAAATTAGTAATTTCTGATACTATTTAGGAGCTCTTCCAAGAATTCATTTTGGAGCTGACATACTTTCACACTTTTCTTTGAAGCATCAGTCACACATGAATCACAGCAGTAGCAACAGCAGCAAGATCAGACCAAAATGGTGAAGTAAGAAATACTTAAAGCCTACCAAAAACATACAAATGACCACAGAAGGACAAAAATGCCTGAAAATGAGTACTGGAACACCAGAACCAATAGAAGAAAGGGTGAAGCAATGCTCTGACCCAGAACAGGCAAGACAGCAAGGAGGATTCTTTTCACTCAACTATGAAGAAGGAGCACTGGACAAGCTTCAGCAGCATTTGAAAACAATATAGTACAAGCTACAGGATAAAGAAAACAGCTAACTCCATCCAGGCTCCACAGAAAATTAAGAAACTGTTGGAATCTGATTGCAGCTCAAAGCACACCATACTTTATTTCCTCCATGATTTTTTATTTTATATGTGATATGTGTCTTTAGTCATAACATGGGGAATATGGGAAAATGTATTGCATGAAAGCACTGCTATAACCTATCTCCGACTATTTACTACCTTTGGGGATGCATAAGTAGGATGGAAGGGAAAGAATCTGAATTGCAAAATGTCATGCAAATTGTCAAAAATAGTTTCTATGTGTAATTGTAAAAAATAAAATTCAATAAAAATAAACTTCAGTTAGGCAAAAATAAAATATCATTTTGCGACTGCATGCAAGATGGATTAGAGAAGACACAAATGAAGTGTCACGCATTTTCATTTTTAAATTGCTTTCCTCTTCTGAGCTTACATTTTGGTCATCTATGTTGCTGATTTTTAGTGTCAGGATTTTTCTCTGTCTTTTTCTCATTTTAAAGTACTTTTTTTGGACTTTGCCTATATGCTTAACCTTAGCTCCATTTCTGGGGTGAAGGAAGTACTGTATGAGCATATATTGTAGTCTTTCCTAGTGTTTGGGGTGGGCTCTGCTGTTTCTGATACAGACTGAGCACTAAGCAGAGGCAGTCAGGTGGGCCTGTTATGGAGAATTTGAAGTTGTTCTGTTGAGATGCCATTTGCAATGGGTGGCAACAGATTCAGCTGTCTCCCACTAAGGTTGGACCTTACTGGGCTGAGTTCCACCCATTGCTACCTATCCATGCTAGGTTGCACCTGACTTCTGATCTATCTATACCCTCCTGGGCTATGTTCCTCCCACTGCTGACTGTATTGTATTTTCTTGTTTTGCTTTTTTTCCCTCCTCTCTCCTTTCTGAGACTATACTAAGCCTGGCTCTGCTTTTCTCCCCTGCAAGTTGCACTGTAATATGCCCAAGTTCTGGTCCAGCTTACTCAACATTCCCCGTCCTACTCTAGTGATGTGCACTTCTTGCTGTTTTCTACTGGTTTTACTTTTCCAAGATTCTTTTTGAGGGGTGTGTGTGTGTGTGTGTGTGTGTGTGTGTGTGTGTGTGCGCGCATTAGTTTCGAGGTTGGTTGATGAGCTCTGAGTATTTTTTATTCTGCCATCTCATCAATTAGAAATAGTATTCTACATAGTAGTTGTTAAATAAATGTTTATTGAATAGAACAGAATGAATAATGAAATATCTTTTCACAGTTAAGATGCTTCTCATATTTTTATGCAGGCTTCCTTAGTAAACTACCACTTCTACTACTCTGACTACCACCACCACCATCTCTATTAATACTAATACTGCTACTACTGACTGCCATCACCACTAATAACACTACCATTACTATTGTTGCTGCTGCTGCTATTGCTAATGCTGATTCTACTACTACTATTACTACTTCTTTTTCCTTCTTGTTTTAGAGATCAGGTATTCAAATAATTTGGGAATAGGCAACTAATAAATAACAAAGATTATGTTTAGCAGGTTAGCAAGACCACAGAACATGTATGGGATCCAGTAATATGTAGGATGAAGTAAATGACATTATATTAGCTTAATCTCCAAGTTTCCTTCCCTCACTGAAATCTTATAATACTTTTAGCTTGAGGATTCCATAAGATCAGTTCTATATGATTTTTTTCATTCCTTTGAAGCTAATCTTTTAATACTCCCTTAACATTCACTATCGCCTACCATTGGGTCCTATCTTCTGTCTTTTCAAGAACGATGGACACCACCTCTATGAATCTCAGGTATTGAGATGACTTATTGTTTGTATTAAATGATGAATTCTCAATAAAGTGAGAAGTAGGGATCTTGACTTATTTGAGGAATATGGATACCATGGTGTATAGCCTGAACAATACAATTATCACTTTTTTTGCATATTATAAAGCTCAAGCAATTGTCATATGTTATATCCACACCTTCATGTAATATATATATATATATATATATATATATATATATTTCCCAATTGCTCATGTCATTAGAGAAGACACATATCACAGATTCATTAGTCTCTTTTGGTCATTTTGGAGACTTGTTTTGTTGATAATGGTTTAACCCTTTACAATTGATCATTGTTTATTTCTATTCTTATATACATTGTTTACCTGGTTCTGCTCATCAGTCCATATAAATCTTTCTAGGTTTTTCTGAATGCATTCCATTTATCATTCCTTATGAGACAATAGTTTTCCATTATAACCATATGCTACAATGTGTTCACCCAATCACCAAGTGATGGACCACCCCTCAGGTTCTAATTCTTTGTCATTACAATGAGAGCTGCTAAAAATATTTTGGTATAGGTTGGTCCTTTCCCTTTATCTATGAGCTTTTTGGAGTAGTGGTATTGCTGGGTTGTTTCCTTTCTTTTTATTTTAGAATAGGCATTGTGAGAATTGGAAAATAGCTTGTACTATAGGTACAGTTAAACCTACTACAAGATTTGTTTTCTGTTTTCATATGCAAAATGTACATACATGTACACTGATGAAATAAATATATTCTAGCTTTAGGATAAAATTAGTTGGCTTGCCATTTTATTCTCATATATCTCTATATGAAACAATAAGTATGAATGATGTTCTGATATTTTGGACAACTTTTGAAATGGAAAATACATTGGCAAGTTGTATCTCATCCAAAAGTTAGAGAACCTGAGATTAGTGATAATTCATTATAAACGTTATAGATGTGCATATACCTAAAAACATTTGAATGAGCCCCATGATTTTGTTAATATGGACAGCTTTCTTTGTGGACACTTCAATCACTGATACAAATCCTCAACTCAATTTTAACTTATACTCTGAGAAAGGTAACAGTGAAGGCAAGAAGTTAGTGAGTTGCCCATAGTTAAATTCTTGATCTATTACAGAAGCAGGTCTTAGAGCCAGGTCTTCATGGACAATTAATGTATTTCCATATTAACCTCATACGTCTGGAGCACATGAGAAGCAGTATGTAATTGTGGATATAAAATTTCTCCAATGACCATTTTGGATCTACTGTGACAATTGCTCTAAGTATATGCAAGATATACTATATTAATACAGAAATGCTATTTTTGATGCTACCTGAAGCCATGAGCATCAAACATTCAAACTCTTGTATTTGTCTTTTTATTATTTCTGTTTTACAAAGGCAATGATAAGCATTCTATGGATGACATGGTAGGAAATGGCTGTAGTTTTTACTAGTGTAGATAATAGCCACCTGGATAGAAAAGGACTCAATTACATTTCTATAAGGCTAAATAAGGTTTATAAAGTATTTTCTTCATCTCAACCTTAGGAGGTAGAATTATCCAAATTTTAGATGAAATGAAACAGAAGCACAATTTTTTTAATTTAAAAATTATTAAGTGCTTACCATTTGCCAACATCAGTGCTAAGTTTTAGGGAGAGAATATTTTTTGGAAATGATAGGTACTTTCTCTTTCCTCAAAAACTACAACTTGTTTAAAGTCACAAAAATGCTAAATGTCAGAGTTTGGATTCAAATCCATGTTTCTGTCAGTCATTTTTCAAATGTACAAAATTTACCTTTGGAATATCAAAACCTGATTCGCATTTCCTTAAAGTAATTTTTTTATATTGACTCATGGCCACCTGCATAAACATTCTTGGAGACTTTCATACTGAGCAATTCATTTGATCCTGAAGTATAATTAAGGAAATTACTTTTCCCTTGCTAAAACATGGGGACCAACACTTCAAGATAATGCAAAGGGAAGCAAATTGAGAGTTCAATTTATTTAAACGATAGTATACATAGTTCAGCTGGGACCATCAAATATAAGTGAAGTATATGGTGGCCTCTGAACCACAATCTGAAGAAGATATTCTTCCCATAAAGGTCCTAGTCATTCTCCTATACCAATCACTATAAAAATGATATTTTTATGTTGTAATTTAGAGAGACAAAGCTAAAAACATAAAATGATCACATACAAAGTAAGAGCTTGTGTGTATGTTATACGAATAATTAAACAATAACATATAGTGACCATAGACATTTCATTGAAAGATTTTTATATTATTTCCTTTCATGCACTCAACACATACTTATTGAATGGGAAAGACCCTCGACATCAGTTCCTTCTAGAAACAGTTCATAAGACCTTGAAGAGTATATCAGTTTCTATTTAACAAAACCATTTTCTCATATGTTTATTGGTATGTATATTTCATATTGAGCTGACTAGTTTATTGGTTCTTACTTTTTCCATATATAAAGAGAAGCACCTCTCTTGGGTACCTCCCTAGAGGGAAACTAGGCTTCTTATATCTTGGGCAATACACCTCTTTGGCCTGATTTAAACTGAATATCAAAATGAGGCAGAATCTGAGACTTTAAATCAACTATCACACAACACACACACACACACACACACACACACACACACACACACACACACACACACACCTTNACACACACACACACACACACACACACACACACACACACACACACACACACACACACACCTTCCCAAATACTATCTTCTCCTTTTCCCAGAATTTCAGGTTCTCCCTATTGCATTATGAAATGTTAAAAATAAAGTCTCGTACTAGCTAGCTGATCAAAAATGACTGAAAAATAAACTAAGCTCTATGGACTGTCACAGTTTAGAGATGTCTTTAGAACTCATCTAGTAACCTCATTATATATATTAAGAGCCATAGACTCAGAAGTAACTTGTCTAAGGTCATCCAAATGGGTAGTTCCAGAGGAAGTGCCAGAATCTATATTTGCTTGTGCTTTACCCAATAATCCTGAGTTCATAGGGTTGCGGTTAAAAGGACGTAGAAGTTATTCAAATATTGACATTTGACAGATGAAGAAACTGAGGACCAGAGTAGCAAAGTAACTGTCCCAAATTCACATAGCTAAGAGGGGACAGAGTCAGGTCTTCTGACTTACATTCTAGTCCTCTTTCCACCATCAAACTACATCACTATTGACACTTTTGCTTTAACCTTGTCCTTAGCAACCTGCCTACTTATTGACATTTATGCAAAATCACTTCATATATATGTATAAGTCCACATATATATATGTATATATACACACACACACACAGTGAATGTTGACAGTTTGTGGATATTTAAGTTTCATCTTTCTGATATTCATAGAATATTGTTATCTTCCTCCGGTTTATTTGGCATTTTAACCTTCCCAGCAGCATACAAAATAGAAGCAAAGTTTGAGAATAATTTATGACAACTCAGGCTAAAAAGATATTACACTGTGCTTTTTTTTCAGGACTTGCAATCTTTTTCTCTTGCTTCTAATGAGTACAAATAGGCAATACTTCATGTGGGACTTTGGGGACAGGGCCGACTCTGTCAGAATCCCCAAGGAAGCCAAGAACAAGTCTGTTTCCCTTCTATAGCTTTCTGCCAGGCTGGTCCAGGCAAAGCAATGAAGCCAGCAATATAACAGTGCTTCTATTCCAAATATGTCAATAGCCTCTCAGTTCTCAGGGTACCAACCTAACTTTAAATCTGAGGCAATGCAGAGAATCCCAAAGAAGAGGGAACAGTGACCCTGTGTCAGAAACATAATGGCTTTAACCAGCTCTAACCTCTAGGTGGGCCCCTCTCTCACTAAATTCACTTTGGAAAGCTTCATCCTTCTCCTGACTGGTCAAGTGAGACATTTTCAGAAATTTTTGACAAGGCATTCTCCTTGTTTCTTCCTCAACAACTGGCTTTCATGAATCTTCTCTGTAAGAAAATTAGCTGGCGCTAGTATGAAACTTTAAAATGTAATACAAATAATAGCTAGAATTTATATATCATTTTAAGGTTTGCAAAGCACCATACAAATATTATCTTATTTTTTTCTCATTGCAACTATGGGAAATAGGTACTATTTTTACTGCTGTTTTATAAATGAGAATACATATGACTTACCCCTGTAGACCAAATTACTAAGTGAATGAATTCAGATTCATGAATAGGCTCTTCCTGGCTCTAGGTCTAGTGCTCTATTCACTATGCCACTTAGTTGCTAAAGTGTACTGCATTTTGTTGTTGTTAAATCATTGTCAGTTGTATCTTACTCTTCATATACCCTTTTTGGGTTTTATTAACAAATATATTGGTGTAGTTTGGCACTTCCATTTCCAATTCATTTTACAGATGAAAAAACTGAGGCAAACAGAGTAACTTACTGAGCATCACACAGTTAGTGTTGGAGGCTCGATTTGAACTCAGGTCTTCCTGACTTCAGGCATGGTAAGCTCTCTACTGTGCCACTTACCTAAACAGTATGTTATATACAATATTCCAAAATCCCTGTGAAGTATTAATTAACCAACATAATTATCTATACTTCACAAATAAAGAAGTTGAATCTCCTTGACTTTCACCTAGTCAGGAAGGCAGTTATTATCAGTGATTAGATTTGCATCCTGATTTTCTAATTCCAAAATCTTGTTTCTTAATCATGTTTTAGGATATCTCAGAAGAGTGTTTATAGAGGAGAAAGAAAATGTGGCACACTTGAAAGAACAATGGATTTGGAATTAGTGGTCCTGTGTTTGGATCCTTTTTTGTTGGTCATCCTGGACTTATCAGTTCCTGTCTCTAGGCCTCAACTTCATTAATTATAAAATATACAAATTGAATTGATTTTCTCTAGTGTTGTTCTTCTAAAGTTGATTTTCTCAACTTTTTGTGTTTTTGTAGTTCCATCTTATTCTATGGCTTCTACTATCATCTTCTAAGTACATGACTGAAATAGATACCTCTTTATTCAAAGTCTTTTCTTAGGTATTGTTCCACACTTCCATATTCTATTGGCAGGAATTTTAATTATTTTTTTCCTAGACTTACCACCAGAATCTCATGTATTCCCTTGTTCCCATAGGCCTAGTGATTTTTATTAGCATATGGAACTTCCCATGAGAAAAATATTGCCTCTATCAAAGCAAACTAGTGTTTGTTATGCTATTTGAAGTCCTAAAGAGCTACTAGGAAACTCAAAGTTTCAATAAGGTCACACAGATGATGGCATAACTTGAATGCATTTCTCCTTAGTCCAAAGTTGTCTATCTAGCCAATATTCTACTATAGCATGTCCCTTTTCCGCATATTTAAGATCCACCTTCCTCTTGGTCTGAAGTCATCTGATCTTCCTTTGTATGTTTCTGTTGGGCAGTCAAGTGGCACAATATTTAGAATATGAATCTTGCAGTTATGAAGAACAGAATTTAAATCTAGTCTCTTCTAGTAACCTTGGCACTTACTAGCTATGTGGCCCTGTAGCAGTCATTTAATTTTTCTGGACCAAAGTTTCCTTATGTATAAAATGTGGATAATGACTATTATCTTTCAATTTTGTGAGGTTCAAATGAGAAAATGACTATCAAACTTTTTTTTTCAAATCATAATGTACCATATATATGCTATTTATTACTTTTAATACATTGTTTTATAAAATGGTTATTTGTATCTCATAACTTTCTCTAAAATATATAATTCCTATAGTACTTAGCACATATAGCTGATGCTGAACTATCTTGAAACAACAAAAATCCCCCAGAATAGACTCTAAGAATTGTTTCTTTCATTCTCTATTTTCTCATAGGACAATAACCTCAACATGGTCCCCTTTTATATCTTCAGAAAAGGACCTCTGAGACCTTTGAGGAACTGTATTCCTTTAGAGCAGCTAAAACTTTTATCTGTGATTCAACAGAAAAGTGAATTCCACTACTATGAACACAAATGGGAAAAGGAGTCAACATTCATAGAATCAATTACAAATAGTAATTCTCCTTCATGTCACATAGAACTATTGCTAAAACAAAATAATAATTTAAAATTATTGTATATCAAGATAATGTACCATCATGGAAAGAATGTGGTACTTGGAGCCAGTATTAGGGCTGAGTTAAAATCCCATTCAGACACTAGTGATAGGACTATGGGGAGTTTCTTTACCTTCATTAGTCTTTCCACACATATAAAATGGCAATAGAAATATATGTAGAACTTAGAGCATGAGGATAATGTGGCACAAAGAAAAAAAATATAAAGCATTTTCTAGATCTTAAGAAACTATACAAATTCAAAATTGTTACTGCATACCACATAAAATATGCACTGGTAATCATACCATTACATAAATCTATCAAACTGGGCCTAGATTATTTGAATAAATTTTTGAAGGGACGCAGAATGACTTCAAAAATAAAGGGATAGAAGGGGGCAGCTGGGTAGCTCAGTGGATTGAGACTCAGGCCTAGAGACGGGAGGTCCTAGGTTCAAATCTGGCCTCAGACACTTCCCAGCTGTGTGACCCTGGGCAAGTCACTTGACCCCCATTGCCTACCCTTACCACTCCTCTAGCTTGGAGCCAATACACAATATTGACTCCAAGACTGAAGTTAAGGGTTTAAAAAAATAAAAAAAATAAAGGGATAGAGAACTTTGGAGCTGATAATCCTTGGATTCAGTTTCTACTTCCAACAAATATTAATTCTTTAATGAATAATGGTCAAGTTACTTAATTTCTCCATGACTTAAGTAATTAATTAAATCCTTAAATTAGAGACAAGCTGGAGAAATGTTATCATAAAGGTTTCTTAAAGAAATTCAACAATACATCTAAATATGTGCCCCAGACCATTTTTTAAAAGAATGATATTTGAACAGTGATGTTTTGTAAATGTTAACTTGATAAATAATGAAAAAGTCACTGTATAGGTAATCAGGAAAGCAGGGTTTTAGTATCAGCTCTGTTTGAATATATGATCTTGGAGCAATCATTTCATATTTCTTAGTGTCCTTTTTCAATGATGTTCTTTCTACTTCTAAAATTCCATGGTGCTGAATTACTATGTCAGACCACTTTAGTCAATAATATGAATGTGACCCCTGTCTGGAAAAAAACAAACAGAATCCTCTTTACTTCTGTCAGGGAATAGGCAGAAAGGAGATTATAATTTGCTTAACTTTATACCTAGCTGATGCCTTCTTTACTCACTCTCAAATAGCCCTCCACTATCAGAAACATTATTGGTATTAGCCCATTTTCCTCTACTGGTCATTTTTTGCTTGCATTCTACAAAAATCTTGGCCTCTGGGTAACTCCAAGTATCATATGAAGCCATATGGCATTGAAGGCCAGGGGCTCCCACTTCCCCCAATATTACCAATTCTGGAATTAAGTGGGGAGGGGAGGTCAGTTCCCCCACGTGATAATAAGTAACAAATCAGAGACAAGGGACTGCCCTTTGGGCAGTCCAAAACAGTGTTGAGGCTGCCATTTGTACACTTGAAACTGGAGGAGGATGCAGAAAGCGACTAAAGCTGCTGTCTTTTAAATATGATGGTATCTTCCTGTGGAGGCAGTTGGCGTTTTGAACTTGGTATAGAAGGATCTCTGGTGGGACCTCAGACTGCTTCTCTCTGAATTGTCATGTGGGTAAGTTAAGCTGATTTCCTTTCTCCTCCCTTGGTGTTTCTGGAGGCTCTACCCTCAGGGAGGCCTCTCTTACCTCTCTAATTGTAAAAGGCTTTGTGGCTAGAAGCCTTGTTTAATTAACCTCTGTACCCCTCTCTGGGCCTCTAAATTCTTACCTGGTCCGGGCCTCTGGTCCCAGCCAGAGTTTCTCTCTCTCAATTTTCCTACCTTCAACCTTCCTAATTGTAAATAAACTTCCATAAAAGTCAATTTTGACTTGAGATTATTCTTAATTGAGGATTGATAATAGTTCAATCCTCTGGCGACCATCTTTTAAAATATTGAACCCATAAAACCCCATTTCCCCCCTTACAGGTATTAGCCTAGGAATGAGGAAAATTTAACAGAAATGCATTCCTAAGAACTGGTTCTTTAATTTTAAAATATATTCCATTTGATATAAACCAGCATTGAATAGTAAAGCATAGTTAATTATATCTAATATTTATATTACCAAAGGTTTAGAAAATAGTATATATGTATGCATTTATATCTGTTTTATTTATATTTTTATTCTCATAACAACCCTTTAGAACCATAGAAGCAGTTACTGTTTTAACCCCTATTATAGGTGAGGAAAGTGAGTCTGAGAGAGGTCAAGTTACTTATTCTGGGTCACATAGCTAATCAGTTTCTGAGACTGCATTCAACTTTCATCTTCCTGACTATCTTCTTCACCTCCCCAGCTGTGTAGATGTATAGCAGAAGTGTTTTAAATGTGCCCCTCCTCACTTCTAACCACTTTCATAAGTGAATAGAAAGCATTTTGCATGAGTGCTGATATTTTCTTTTCGGTCATTTCCCTTTGTCACCCATCGAGCACAAAGTAGACATTTGAGAAATGTATGTAGATTAAAGGGATGAATAAATGAGTTGATATTAAAAAAAGAACATACTGTGATATTTGTTTATTCTATTAGTGGAAAAAACCCCGAAAGCATTCAAAACTAGCTGTAATCATAGGATGCATGTAAATAACATCTCTAATTGTAGGAATCCATATTTATTGACCTTAAAATCTACCCCCAAGTTAATTTCATTTGTTCACATGAGGGAAATTGCATTCTTCTAGTTAATGACAGTATTTTCCATGAACATCATTTGTCAGAGACTGATATAATGTTAGAAAGAAAACCAAAGGCAACACATCACTTTCTTTGAAACTCAAGCAACTCATTATTTAATCTTGCTTTAAACATTATTATGAATCATCAGGACCAAGTTGATTGTATTTTAAAATTCATCTCAATGGAAGTTGTCACCAAGATCATGTTATTCCATGGTGAAGAATCATTACCACCACTCATTTTAAATAAGTTGACTTACAAACCCATATCCTATTACCTCCCCCACTTTTACAGTAGTAATAAAAATATAAAAATGTGAGAATGTAAATTTAAAAGTTCATACTTTTACTAATTTATCAGTTTTCCCTTTATTCCTCCTCTTCCTTCCCATGACAAAATTTTTTTAAACTGAAGAGAATTGTATTTTAGAGTTGCTTGTTGCTATTATCCCTTTTATCAAATGCTACCTTTAACTTGGGAGAGGATTAGAGAGAATGCTATTACATATAAGAAAACTGACAAAAGGCAAAGAAAGGCAAGAACTGTTAGCTATACACAGTGCCACAAGATGGCAGCATTTCAGAAAATGACTAGCTGAACAGGTATATGTTTTGTTTTTTTTTTTCATTATCTCTGTGTTGATGTAGTAGGAATAATTTTGTTTTTCATTTACAATGACTAATTAGAGAGATTTTTAACATTTTATCATCAATTATGTTCTTGACATACCATTTATGGTAAAGATATAATTATAAAATGACATAGGGACAAGGGAGATAATAATTATTAGAAAGTTTTAGGACTTGGAGCTAGATGGGACCCTGGAGACTATCTAGCACAATCTTTTCTTTTATAGGAAAGCAAACTCTGGCACAGAGGGGTAAATGACTTTCTCAATGCCAAATGGGTAGCAGATCATAGGTCCTCTAATTCAAAATCTGTAAAACTTTTATTTTGATCAGATTAGTATTACCCTAGCTATCCTGCATGCATTGCCAATTTTTGAAATGTAAAGAAATAATCCATTGCAAATAATAATTTTACTTACTATAATAATTTTTAGTTCTTGTAATAATTTAATTAAAAATAATAATGTTTTTGAAATGTTAACAACCAGATGGGCTTTACTATTTGCCCAGTTAAATAGTAGATGCTCAAATGAGTAACTTAAAACAATTTTGCTTTGATTCTGAAATTCTTGTAGTTCATGTCAAAATTAAAGAAGCCTCTTTCATTAATCTATCTAGTTTTAAAAGGTTTATTAATAACCTACTATTTTCAACATCTATTGTGAAGAGAACAGAGATGAAAGAAGTAAGACAGTCTCTTCTCTCAAGGATTTTACTTTATACTAGGGTAAAGAACTACACACAAAGGTAGTACATACATGTAGTTGAAAGAAGAGAGCTTTAAGAATAGGTTTTAATGGGAAGGGATAATGGACAGGTATCATATGGTACAAGTAAAGCTTTGATATCAGAATTGTCAAGTGCTATTTGAAGAATGACAAGCAGAAAATCGGGGTTTGGATACAGCATAAAGTAATTTTACATGAAAAGTGAAAGCTAAAACTGAAAAAGTAGGTTGATGGAATATTGACAAGTAAATTGGAGTTTAGGCTAAAAACAATGGACTTTATCTAGTAACTAACAATGGATCATTAAAAGTTCATTTTTTTTAGTTTTTAGGTAATGAATGCTATTGAAAGTTTTTAAAAATGGACAACTGAACAAATCTCAATACTGTTGATTGAGATAAGGAAGTCAAAAAGAAGAGCAGGATTTTTCATAAATAAGTGTAGTTCATCTGTTGTCTATAAGGGAAGAGCTTGATGAATTTGGGCTAGAATAGAGAGGAGAAAGTATGTAATACATATTTTTTATTTTTTATTTTTCCTGAAAAGCCAGATTTTATTTAAAAAACACTAAAGTTTGGAAGACACCTTCAAATGGAGAACTAAGACAGATACCCTAGTATTCTAGTTTTAGTCATTTTGTAAAATTTCAAATAGACAGGACTACAATATACAAGTTTAAAAGTGAACACTGATGAAGGGCAATCCTCTGGTCCCCCTGTGCAGTCAACCAGCTTGTCCTCCTCAGCCTCAAGACCACTAAGTGAA
Organism: Gracilinanus agilis; assembly: GCF_016433145.1. Taxonomy (NCBI): domain Eukaryota; kingdom Metazoa; phylum Chordata; class Mammalia; order Didelphimorphia; family Didelphidae; genus Gracilinanus; species Gracilinanus agilis. Next base: position 188,942,702 of record NC_058131.1, on the reverse strand, counting down.
ACCCTCAAAGATGGCACTCCTGTTAGGAGGCTCCCTAGTATGTCTGAGCTTTAAAGCCTAGCTTAGCATACATCACAACTAGCAAATGATTCTGGAACTAGAATGAAAAAAAACAATAAAACACGTGGAGCTGCACGGAGGATGGTTTCAGGGGCTCGTGGAATCATGGAAAGCTACATTTCTGGGCCCATCACCACTGTCCATTCAAGCTGTTTCTGTTTGTGCAAGGTAACAATTAGCTAAGTCTAAAAAGATAGGAAAGTGACTGCAGAAGTTCTGCTCAATCCACCTTCCAGGGAAGGGAAACATAACTGAAGAGTTTGGGGGTTATCTTCTAGGCATATGTGTTTCCCATGATGAGAAGCTCACAGGCAGATCGTGGCTCCTCCAGCACAATATGATGCAGGCACAGTGCATGCCCAGAAGCTGAATTGCTGGGAATGTCAATGGGGCCCAAATAACATATGACATGATATCCTGGAGCATCTTCACAATTAAGGATTCACAGCCCTCCAAGTACAGGTCTGTAGGGTGGGCCAAGCTGCTGTTGCAGGTGCTGGCAGACATCTTAAAGCAGCTAAGAAGGACACTGATTTTTTGTTTCTTTAAACCAGTCTGTATTCTCCCAGTCTTGAGTAATTGTGAATCCCATAACAGTATAGCTGCCTTTGCATGTAGTCAATGGCCTGACTGGAAGAATCGTGAGAGGTTCCAGCATAGGTCTTATACAATTTCTGGATGCAGTGATCAACCTCACTTTCCACCTTTGCTCTGTAAACATCGCAAAACAACTAAGACAACTTATGTAATAAAAATCAATGGCAGGATGATCATGTTTGTCGAACTGAAAGTGGCTTGCTCAAATAGTGACACAGCATCCCGTTAGCCCAATGATGAAAAGAAGGGTTCCCACAGCTATGACCACCACTGCAGTGTGTGCACGTCTTCAAAGAAATGGTCGTAGTCATCAAAAGTGATGAAGACATAGGCTCCCTCGTAGCACAAGATGCCTGCTGCATCCCAGAAGATGATGTTGTGGAAGACCAGCATGGTTTTGGAGTAGGTGTTCCACACTAGCCCATGGCAGTGGTGGCTGTAACTACAGTGTTGGTCCATGTCTTGCTGCCCTCCACTCCATGCAAGGGCAATGGCAGCCACCCAGCCTCTGCCTCATCCACCTCCCTCCAATCCGGAATACATAATTTTAGGAGTGATAGTGATAAATAAATGGATAGCAAAACATCAAAGGAGAGTGCCATAGCATTAATTAGAAAATTAAGTGGCCTCCCTCTATTCTATTAAAAAGTAAATTCCCTGGTGGCAGCAATTGTTTTCACTTTTATATTTTTATTTCAAACAATAAGCATTGTGTTTGGCACATAGTGATTTATTAACAGACATTTTATTGGTTTTACTGAATGGCATTGAGACACGGAAGGGCACTGTCTCAGAAGAAAGAAAGCTGTGCATTATATAGAGGGCAGTGGAAAGGCAAATGATGTAACTGCACTGGTTATAAGAAATGAGGTACCTTGAAGAAAAAATAAGAGTAAAAGATGTTGCCAAACAATTTCATAACATACTCAGTGTACTTATAAAAACAAAAGTTTTTGAGGATGATATATAATTGAATAAAGATAGTACCCCACCAGTACTCTTGCATATCAGTCAAAAGGGAGTAAAGTTTCCAGAATATTTGATAGAATGCCTATATTAAATTTTGTGAAGAACATGCCTATATCACTAGAAGAAACTCATTAATTATGATAGAACCAGTAGAGTAATTGCTTTTTTTATATATTCATTCACTTATTTAGAACACATTTAACTCATTTTAGCCTATGACTGACTTACTAATACATCAAGTTCACTTCTATTTTCTTGTAGACAACATATTGTATGATTTTGGTTTCAAATTCACTCTGCTATTTTCTTCCATTTTATGGATGAGTTCATCCCATTCACATTCACAGTTATGATTACCACCTGTGTTTTTCCCATCATTTTGATTTCCTCTACTAGGAAAGGAATTTTCTTTCACTATTTCCTTCTATACCAGTATTTTACTTTTAATCAGTCTCCCTATCCCCCACCCTTATTTTACTTCCCTTCATACTCCCTTCTTATTACTCTCTTATTTTTCTTTATTAGTATTAGTATTTTTATTATTATTATTATTATTATTATTATTATTATTATTATTATTATTATTATTATTATTATTATTATTATTATTATTCCTGTTGACTCCCTAGGAGCATAGGGCCGCAACCATCTCACACCAACGGACTCTGTTTTGGGCAACTTCTCCCAGCTGGGCCCATGTCATTCCGACTGTTTTTGTTTCATTTTCGGCAGATCTTCACCAGGTCTGTTTTGGCCTTCCGACTTTCCTCCTCCCTGAAGGGTTCCAGCTCAATGCTTGTCTGGCTACATTGTCTTCCAGTTTTATTTTTCTTTAGGGCCTATTAAATTCCCTCCACCCTCTTTTTCCTTCCCTTTTCTTACTTCCCACCCCTGACCCCTCCTTTGGTTTTTCCCTCTCAACTTCCCTGTAGGGTAAGATAGAATTCAATACCCCAATGGATTTAGACACTCTTCCCTCTCAGGATCGATTCCATGGAGAGTAAGGTTTAAGTATTACCTATTAGCACTCTATTCCTATCCTTCTTATAATAGTATACTTCTACTCCCCATCCCATGCACAACTTTGTATAGTATAATTTATCCTATTTTTCTTATTCCTTCAAATTTTTCTTAACACCGTCTTCTATTCACCCACTTTTTTAAAAATATCATCTCAAACTAATTAGTACCCTAGCCTCTACCTATGAATATTTCTTATAAGTACTATGATAGTGAAAACAATTTTTGAGAGTTACAAATAACATTTTTCCATATAGGAATATAAACAATTTGACCTTACTGAAGTCCTTAAAATTTTTCTCTCTTCTTTCTTGTTTACCTTTTCATGTTTCTTTGAGCTCTGTATTTGGACATCAAATTTCCCATTTAGTCCTGGTCTTTTCTTTACACACACTTGGAAATCTTCTATTTTGTTAAATGCTCATAATCTTCCCTGGAAGATTATGGGTAGGTGATCCTTGGTTGTAGACTTAATTCTCTTGCCTTTCTGAATATCATATTCCAAGCTTTGCAGTTCTTTAGTGTGGAAGCTGCCAGATCTTGTGTAATCCTGCCTGGGGCTCCTTGATACGTGAATTGACCCTTTCTTGCAATATTTTCTCCTTGACTTGGAAGTCGTTAAATTCGGCAATTACATTTCTGGGACTTGTTTTTTGAGGATTTAATATAGAGAGTGATCTATGGACTCTTTCAATGTCTATTTTGCCCTCTTGTTCAAGAATACCAGGGAAATTTCCTTGGATAATTTCTTGTAATATGATGTCAAGGCTTCTATTTTTTTCTAGATTTTCAGATAGACCAGTGATTCTCAAATTGTTTCTCCTGAACCTGTTTTCCATGTTTCTCATCTTCTCAATGAAATATTTAATGTTTCCTTATATTTGTCATTCTTTTGACTTTGCTTTAATTAATTAGTTAATTAAATTTATTAATTTTATTAATAATAAAATATCTTTTGACATCATTAGCTTCTATTTGCCCAATTCTAGTCTTTAAAGACTGATTTTCAGTCTTTTTTTTTCCTTTTCAATTTGGTCTAATATGCTTTTCAAGGCTTCCATCAGGTCAATTCTGGTTTCAAATTTGCTTATTGTTTCCTTTGATTTCTGTACCTCTTTTTCAAGTGGGAGATTCTGTGTTTTAAAATGTTATTTTCCGTTTTGAATTGCTTGCATTTCTTTCTCCCACTTTTTTCCCATTGTTCCTTCATCTTTCTTACTTGGTTCTTGAACTCTAATTTGAATTCCTAGAGACCTTGTGACCCATTTCCATTTTTTTATGGGGAAAGTTTGATTGTGTTTGCTTGTTTGTTGCTCTCTGCTGTCATTTCAGAGCATCAGACTTTTTCTTATTCTTTTTAGTAGTTGTATGTTGTAGTTCTTGGTTGTTGTTGGCTATAGCTATGTTAGTTTTTTCTTCCCTTCCCAGTCAGAAATCAAAGTGATGAGGGTAGTCAGATCTCTGTGTATCAGCTATAGAGAGGTTTTTGCCCTGAGGCTATTTTTCAAGTCTCCATGTTGTCTGCTGTGGGCATCTCATCTCTGTACTATCTCTGCTCCCACATTCTGCGCTCTTCAGCCTTCAGTTTCAAGCCTTGCTGCCAAGGCTTTGCACCGTCCTCTGGGGTAAGACTGTGGTGCCCTCACCCAGCTCCTGAGAATTTAGAGATTGCCCTAGTCCTTGCTCTGTCTCTGGCCTGTGTAAATAGAATTAGCTCGATCCCATTAATAGTAAAAAAATCTACTCAACCCAGGCGTGCTAATGATGTCACTCCCACCTCCCTTAGTGGGGAGGGGAGACGAGTTACCCACACGTGACAATAAGTAACAAATCAAGAATAAGGGACTGCCCTTTGGGCAGTCCAAATCAATGTAGAAACTGCCATTTGTCCATTTGAATTAGAGGTGGACCACAGGAAGTGATGAAAGAGAGGATCTCTTTAAGTAAGTGAGTGAACTTCCTGTGGGGGCAGTTGCCGTCTGGAACTGGAGGAAGAAGCATCTCCTGAGACCACAGACAGCTTATACTCTGTATTGTCACGTGGGTAAGTTAGGCTGGCTTCCTTGGCCTAGCTGGGCCAATTCTAAACTCTGCCTATCCGGCTGTTGGGCCTTGCGGCTTACAGCTTCATTTATTTAGACTTCTAACCTCCCTCTTCTCTTTATCCCTACTCACCTTCCTGATTGTAAATAAACTCCTCAACCCGATGCTGACTTGGGTCTGATCTAATTACGGAATCAACCTGAATTGTTGATTCCTGGCGGCCACATATTTTAAAGATATAACTATAATAACTAAATTTTAATTCTTACAGGCCCAGTAGGTAGTATCAGGGAGGGGTGATCACCTCACTCTTTGGTAGGTGTAATTTTACCCCCTGATAGTGTGGACATGCCTACACCCTGCCTACCTTCAAGTCTGTGCCCCTTTATTCATCTGATTTTAGTTTTTTTCCTTCTCAGATACTTTTTTGTGATTGGTAGTAGGAAGAGTCATGAAGTTCCTTCTACAATGCCACCACCTTAGTCCAGAAGTCCTCTTCAACACTTTTACTTTCTCTCAGTCTCTGTCTCTTCTGTCTGTCTCTGTCTACTCATGTTTTTACTCTTTCTCTGTCTTTATCTATCTTTATTTGTTTTCTCTCTGTATCTGCCTCTCTTTTGCTCTGTCTCTACCAAAAATATATATTTTTTATCATATCTCATTGTTAAGAATTCAATTCCATTTGTAGTCAAATGTAGATCTTTTTCAAAGAAAGTCTTGCCAGTCTTGTCTCCCACATTTTGTAATTGCTAGATAGATATTTTTGATAGTAATTCAAGATTAGATGACCTCTAAAGCCTCTGTCAAGCCAAAACATATACTCTTATGGCCCTATTAATTTTCAACATATCACATTCAATTTTATCTTATTTGATTCAGGCCAATGATTTAGCCCATCAAAAACTTTTATAGTCTTGACTCTGCCATCCACCATGATAGGTATCTCTTCTAGTGTCATGCCATCTTCAAATTTATCTGATATACCTTATATGGCTCCATTCAAGTCATTAAAAATAGAGTACTACAAGGACAAGGAAAGGTCCCTTGGTTATTTAGCTAAAGACATTCCTCTAAGTTTGCAAAAATCCAATAATGGCTATAATTTGAAATTAGTCATTCAACCAGTTCATTGTACTATTATCTAGCTCACACATCTCTATCATTACAGAAGGGAAGTTGAGTGCCATATTCCTATTCACTATGTTTTAATAACCAACTTACACATAGTTGTGTTTTCTTGTGTAAAAAAAAGATTCTTCAGTTCTAATCTAGTTATAACTTAGTAATCATGAGTTTTTTCTACTCATTAGTAGCCATACAAGCTACTCTACTATATTACTGATAGTTTTGCTAACTGTAGGTAGTATGTCAAAGACACCTGGGCTTGACCCCTTTGCCAATCTTTGTAATATTTTAAGTGATAAAGTGATGTCTGAGCATTAATAGAAGCAATATTACTAGGGACCACCATTCAATCACGAAATTACCAAATGTGATGTCTGGAAGGAATCTTAAAAATAATGTAATCCAGGGGGCAGCTGGGTAGCTCAGTGGAGTGAGAGTCAGGCCTAGAGATGGGAGGTCCTAGGTTCAAACCCGGCCTCAGCCACTTCCCAGCTGTGTGACCCTGGGCAAGTCACTTGACCCCCATTGCCCACCCTTACCACTCTTCCACCTATGAGACAATACACCGAAATTAAGGGTTTAAAAAAAAAAGAAAAAAAAGAAAAAATAATATAATCCAAGCCCTTTTTAGAGAAAGATCTACTACTTCATGTGTTCTTCGTATCTGATACGGAATAATCATCTCACGTATTTCAGAAGTAAACAGACTTGAAGAGGAGTAATTGAAAAGGTTTTAAATTTTTTTTATAAATATCAGGTTTGTAGAAGTATAGACAAGATCATAAATAAAAGGCAAGAGTTCACCCTACATCTCCAAAACTCCCTTTCAAACAATTTTTAAAAATAACTAATTAAGCTATGGAGGGACAAAAACTATGCAAAATGGAGTAAAAGTCTGTAAAAATTATCAAGAAACAGCAAGAAACAAAAATAAATTTACTGTCTGAAGTTATTATGAAGTCAGAAAGATCAAAATACAAACTCAGAAGAAGAAATATTGTCAAAACTGCTACATTCAATCTTTAAAAAACAAATGTGAATTGGTTTTAGGCTGAAAAAGAATTCATAAGGGAGCTCAAAAACCAGTTATGATTGTGAAAATAAATGAGAGTGACATAAGAAAATCATGAAAAAGAGTCACTATTTTCACAAAGTTGGCACAGAAATAATGAAGTAAATAAGAACTTCTGAAACAGAAGAGTCACATAAGTATTGGACTGCTAATATGACAAAAAAAGGAAAATAAGTATTGAAGGGGATTTGAGAAAATGAGGGAATTAATGTATTTTTGGTGGAGCAATGAAATGATAAAATGATTCTGGTAAAAAAAAAATTGGATCATGTCCAAAGGGCAATCAAATTCTGCTTACCCTTTGACCAAGTAATACCACTACTACATCAATATTCTGAATACATCAAAATTAGGGGGGAAAGGATGTATTTGTACAAAAATATTTGTAGCAGCTTTTTTTGTTGTTATGGTAAAGAACTGGAAACTGAAGGGTTGAATGGAAATGGATGAATAAGTTGAATAAGATGAATAAGAATACTCATAATTGAATAATATATTTATTCATGAGCTCCCAGGTCAAGGAGAAAATATTTCTATAAACCAGTAAGAAATAACTCAAATAGCATGGAGTCACATTCAGGATAAAACATGAATAGCTTTTACATTAAAGGGTCAGAGGGCTCAAAATATGATATTATGGAGGACAAAGGTTATGGGATTACAACCATGAATCATTTACCTTTCCAAAGTATCTATAATCTCACAAAGGAAAATGTATATTTAATGAAATAGGGGTCTTTCACACATTCCTAATGAAAAATCTAAAGCTGAATAGAAATTATCATTTAAAAAGAAGACTCAAGAGAATCATAGAGAGGGAATCAGGATATCTGAGAGGTATTAAGGATGAAGGATCACTTCATACCTATCAGATTAGCTGACATTATAGAAAAGGAAAAAAAAAAACATGTTGGAGGGGATGTAGGAAAATTGGGACACAAATGTATCCTTGGTATAGTTGTGAACTAATTCATTCTGGTGAATAGTTTAGATATGTGCTCAAGGGGATACATACCTCTGACCCATGGATAGACTATTACATGTGTATCTCAAAGATAAAAAAATAAATAAAAAGGAAAATGCCATCTCTGTGTATACATGTATATGTATACACATATACATATAAAAGCTCTTTTTGTAGTGCCAAAGAATTACAAATTGAAGTGATTCCTATTAATTTGGGTATGACTGGGAATTTACTGTATTGGAAGCAGAATACTATAAGGAAAACTTGGAAAGATTTACTTGAATTGATGCAAAATGAAATGTTTCAAACCACTGTGACTGATTTTTATTTTTGAGATTATAAGGATTTAAGACAGTTCTGAAGGACTTATGACTTTTTAAACTTTCTCTTTGGTTTGTGCTTTTTTTTCACAACATGATTAATATAGAAATATGTTTTGCATTTCTGCCTATGTATAATCTTTATCATGTTGCTTGCCTTTTGAAGAAGATGGGAATAGGGGGAAAGGAATAAGAGAATTTGGAATTCAAAAACTTTTTTTTAAATGTTAAAAATATTTTACATATAATTGGGAAAAATAACATATTAAATATCTGAGAAAATGTCAGGTTTTTACCATGATATATGACTTCATACCATTTGGTTCTGTTTTGAAATAGTAGAAAGTAAACAATTCAGTAATGGTAAAATCTTTTCAATTAGTGGAAATGTTTTCTTTCTCATTTCACTCTCTACAGTCCTCTCTCCAGCAATTTTCCAAAGAATGACCCGAAGTTCCTTTCTAGGGTTTCTATAGAGAAAGGGGAGGGCTGAGTAAAGCAGGTATACTACGGAGAGCAATCCAGGTAAACTCTCCCAAAATTCTCCTCCAAAGAACTTGAAGTGATGCATCAAAACAAATTTTGTAGTTTCAGTCCAACAAGATGTCAGAATGAGACATTTCCCCCCACCAACCCTCTGCCAAAGACATCTAAGGGAGTTGACAAGAAAAGTATTTGACAACATAGAGGGGATTAATTCAGAGCATATACTATAGCAAAAGTGGTGGGTCTTGGAGAAATTCTATAGAGCAACACCATTCCTGAGCCAATATCAATTGGAATAACAATTCCAGGGCAGAAGAATATTCAAGATCCATCACAAAAGGGACTTGCCTTGGTCACAGAGCCAAGGTGAAAGGAGCACTGATTTCTTTACTTTATTTCCTCCATCAACTTTTCTCTAGTGTAGGCAATGTATGTCTTCTTTCACAATATGACAGACATGGAAATATGTATTGTATGATATGGTGTGTGTGTGTACAGAATAATAATAATAATAATAACAGAAAACAAATATAAGGGTGGAGCCAAGATGGCAGAGTAGAAGCAGGGAAACATCACCATGACAATCCTCTCCAAACAATGTTAAAATAATGCATCAAAATGAATATTGGAGTGGAAGAATCATCATGGAGATGGAGGGAAGCAAATTTCACACAGAGAACAACTTGAAAGGTAGGCAGAGGGGGCAGCTGGGTAGCTCAGTGGATTGAGAGCCAGGCCTAGAGATGGGAGGTCCTAGGTTCAAATCCGGCCTCAGACACTTCCCAGCTGTGTGACCCTGGGCAAGTCACTTGACCCCATTGCCTACCCTTACCACTCTTCCACCTATAAGTCAATACACAGAAGTTAAGGGTTTAAAAATAAAAGAAAGAAAGGTAGGCAGAAGAGGTCTGGTTTATTGGTGTGAGAGGAGAACACAATCAGCTAGAGGTTATACAAAGGAGTACAAGTGCAAGCCAATAGCAAGACCTCCCTTACACACACACACACACACACACACATCTACTGTTCCAGGTTCTGGTTCAGACACTGATACTGTGCCTAAGCCAACAGTGGTACAACCTCACGCCTACCCCATAATGTCCAAAGCCTGTATTAAGTTCTAGGACTCCAGTAAAAGACTATTCACAGAAAACTAGGCTGAATTGTGTGAACTGAGACAGAGCTAGCTCTTGCCAAAGAACAAGGAAAAGTTTCAAGCCCCAAGGCAAGGCAGTCCACAATGAGTCTGACCTGATTAAGCACAGAGTGAGAACAAAAGTCCTTTCCCAAGCCTGAAGTTAAACTTTGAGCTCCAGAAGTGGGTGGCTCACAGCGCTCTGAGCTCAGCAAGCCATCAGTAGTCTCAGAGGTAAGTGAATCACCAGTGGGAACTGGCTTTCAGAGCTTCAAGCCCACAGGTTGAAGCTCTTCTACCACCTTAGAAGAACTGAAAGTTGCAAAAATTCAGAGCAGAGATAAGGATAGTAGAAATGAAGGTATGAAATTTAAGGGAGGGCTCTCTCTACCCAGAGAACAGAGCCTACCTTTAACATAAAGGTAAAGGCCAAGAAGAAGGCTGGGAAAATGAGAAAATATGAAAAAAAACCTAACCATAGAAAAAGTTTATGGTGGCAAAGAAGAGCAAGGAACAGACACAGTAAAAGTAAATCAAATATGTGCATGACCTCAAAGAAAATTTTAAGTTCATCTCAGTTTCTAGAAGGACTTCAAAAATGAATTGAAGGAGTTCTGGGTGTGGAGTCAAGATGGTGGAGTAATTCTGAGCAGCTCTTTGCCACCATTAGAATCTTCTCCAACCAAGATTAAAATATCACCACAAAACAAATACAGGAGAGAAAGAACCAACAAGGAGGCAGAATGAAACAAATTCCAAGAAAAGAAAAACCCAAAAGGTAGGCAAAAAACACCTGGAGCACTGGGTGAGAGGTGAATAGACCCAAAAAGAAGCTAGAGCAAGCCAAGAGCAAGCCACACACCCCTAACCCACATCTGCTCCCCAAGGTTAGGGAACATATTCCTGAGCCAATATCCAGATCTTAAGCCCCTGCCTGAGCAAATAGAGGTACAAGAAAACCCATAACCCTTGAAATTTCAAACCTGTGGAGAAGTCTAAAGCCCCATCACAGGGAATTCTAGTCTAGGTTTAGAACAAGGTTTTAATTCACACTTTGGGGTGGATGATAGTACTAAGTACTGATCTTTTTGCCTAAAGCCCAGGGCAGAGCTCCAAGATTGAACAATCAGTGGTGAGCTTGATTTGATAAAGTACACCTGAGACCAAAAAATTGAGACAAAGCCTGAACCTGAGGCTAGAATTTGATCAGTCCCTGACTTGATCAAGATCAGCATGAGATCAAAAGCTTTTACCTAAGCCTGAGGCAAGTCTTTAAGCTCTCAGCATCTTAAGGGTTAACTGAATCTGCAGGGGGAGGTGGCCCTCAGAGCTCTTAAACCTCAGACCAAGCTTACCTATAAATAGATAGGAAAATAAACAAACAACAACAAAATAATCCTAAATCTAAAGAAATTTTATGTAGACAAAGAGGGATAGTGAAAGCAAAGGAAACACACTAGAAGCCCAAACAAAAAATGTGGATTGGACACAGATTGGGGAAGAACTCAATAAGGACTTCAAAAACCAATTAAGAGAGAGAGAGAGAGAAAAAGTTGGAAAGAGAAATGAAAGTTATGCAAAGAGAAAGGAAAGTGATGCAAGAAGAAATGAAAGTAATGCCAGAAGAAATGGGCCAATTGAAAAAGGGGAACCAAAAACTGACAGAGGAAAATCAGGTATTAAAAATGAGAATTGACCATCTAGAAACTAATGATGTCATGAGAAATCAAGAAACAATAAAGCAGAATGAAAGTAATGAAAAAATAGAGGAACACATGAGATATCTTATTGAAAAAAGAACTGATCTAGACAATAGATATAGGAGAGACAATTTGAGAATTATTGGACTACCTGAAAGCCATGATCAAGAAAAATCTTTGGATATTATATTAGAAGAAATTATCAAAGATAACTGCCCAGAGATCCTTGAATAAGAAAACAAAATTGAAATTGAAAGAATTCACAAATCTCATCCAGAAAGAAATCCTCAAATGACAACTTCCATGAATATAATAGCTAAATTGAAGAGCCACCAAGTCAAGGGAAAAAATACTTCAAACAGCCAGAAAGAAACAATTCAAATAACATGAAGCTACAACCAGGATCACCCAGGACTTAGTAGCTTCTTCATTTAAGTATCAAAAGATATGGAATATGATATTCAGGAAGGCAAAAGATCTAGGTTTACAACTCAGACTCATCTATCAAATGCAAAATTGTGCATATTCTTTCAGGGAAAAGTGGACATTCAGTAAGATAGGAGGTTTCCAAGCCTCCCTGAGGAATAAACCAGACCTAAACAAAAAATTGAAGTCCAAAAACCAGACACCAGAGAAGTCCCAAAAAATAGCTAAGAAAGAAAATTTAAGGCACTAATTAAGGTCAAAATGTTTATAAGTCTACATGGAAAGAGGATTTATGTAATTCTCAAAAAATACTCATAGTAGTAGAGAAGACAGAAGGAATTTATTCATGAGTGAATTAATACGAAACATTCAAAGAAAAATAAATTCTAGTACTATAAAAATTATTTGTGAAAATAGAGAAAGAATTCTACCAAATTCTTTATATTACACAAATAAGGTACTATTACTAAGCCAGGAAGAGCAAAAAACAGAGAAAGAAAATTATAGATAAATTTCATTAATTAATTTAGTTGCAAAAAGTTTAAAGAAAATACTAGAAAGAGACTATAGCAATATATATCAAAAGGTTCTTTCACCATAATGAGGTGGGATTTATATGAGGAATGAAGGACTGCTTTAATATTAGGAAAACCATCAGTATAATTGACTGTATCGATAGCCAAACTAACCTAAACCACATGATTATCTCAATAGATGCAGAGAAAGCTTTCTACAAAATAAAACACCCATTCCTAATTAAAAACACTAGGAAGCATAAGAACAACTGGGTCAATCCTTAAAATCATTCGTATTTACCTAAAATGATCAGCAAATAACATCTGCAATGGGGATAAATTAGAAGCCTTCCAAATAAGCTCAAGAGAGAAACAAGGATGCCCATTATCACCACTATTATTTAATGTTGTATTAGAAATGACAGCTTTAGCAATAAGAAAAGGGAAAAAAAAGAAACTGAAGCAATCAAAGTAGGCAGGCAAAGAGGGACTAAACTATCACTCTTTGAGTATGATATGACGGTATACTTAGAGAATCCTAGAGAATCAACTAAAAAAATAGCTGAAATGACTTTAGTAAAGCTGCTGGATACAAAATAAATCCACATGAATCATCAGTGTTTCAGAAATTCCATTTAAAATAACTCCATACAACAAAAAATACCTAGGACTTGACAAGATAAATACAGGAATTATATGAACAAGTGTGCATAGCTAACATAATAAAAAAGACAATTCTACCAAATTTAATTTACTTATTCAGTGCCATAGTAATCAAACTATCAAATAATCATCTTATAGAACTAGAAAAAATAGTAGCAAAATACATCTAGAAGAACAAAAGGTCAAGAATATCAAGGGATCTAAAGAAGAAAAAATTAAAGGAAGGTAGCCTAGTAGTAGAAGATCTATATTATAAAGCAGTAATCATCGACATACTCTGGCTAAGAATAGAATGGACAATCAAAGGAATAGATTATTAGATACACATTATAGATGAGTAAATGACCTTAACAATCTACTATTTGACAAACCCAAAGACCCCAGCTTATTGAATAAAAACATACTATTTAACAAAATCTGCTGGAAAAACTGAAAAACCATATGACAGAGACTAGGTATAGACCAATATCTCATATTCTATACTAAGGAAAGTTCCAAATTGGTACATGATTTAGAAATAAATATGTCATTAGTAAACTAAGGGAACATAGTATAGATTAACTGTCAGATCTTTGAAGAAGAGAATAATTTATGACAAAAGAAGAGATAAAGAACATTTTGATATAAAATAAATAATTAGATTATAAATTTAAAAGCTTTTGTAGAAAAAAACTAATTTAATCAAGATTAAAAGGGGAAAAAATACACTGGAATTTTTTTTTTAATTTCTGTGACAAAGGTCTAATTTTTCAAATTTGTTGAGAATTAAGTCAGATTTATTAGTATACAAGCCATTTCCCAATTGAGAAATAATCAAAGGAATGAAAAAGCAATTTTCACATGAAGAAACCAAAGCCATCAATAGTCATATAAAAAAATATTCTAAATCATTCTAGATTAGAGAAATGCAAATTTAGACAATGCTGATGTATAGCCTCACACATATCAAATTGACAAATAATATAGTAAAGTGACAAATGTTTTAGGGGATATGCCAAAATTGGGACACTAATGCAATTTTAGTGGAGTTGTGAACTGATCGAACCATTCTTGAGGACAATTGGAACTATGCCCAAGAGTCTATAAAATAGTACATACCCATTGATCTTATAATACCATACTGGTTCTGTATCTCAAAGAGATAAGAGAAAAAGGGAAAATCACCAACTTGTACAAAAATATTTATAGCAGTTTTTTTTTAAATGGCAAAGAAATGGAAATCAAGGAAATGCCTATCAATTAGGGAATGATTTAACAATTATGGTACATGCCAGGAATACTGCTGTCCTATAAGAAATAAAAAGAAAAATTATTACTGAAAAAGCTGGGGAGATCTGAATGTTCTGATGCTGAAAGAAAAAAAAAAAAGCAGAACCAGAAAAACATTGTATACAGAAACAGTAATTTTATATGATTATTGACTGTGAAAACTTGGCTACTCTCAGCAATGCAATGATCTGTGAAAATCCTGAGAGACTTAAAATGGGGACTGCTATCCATCTCCAGAGGAAAAAAACTGTTAGAGGCCCATAGCTATGGATCAAAGCATATTATCTTTCTAATCAATGTATTTATGGTTTTATTTGGGGGTTTTGGTTTTATATACATATGCTCTTATAATAATCACCATTATGGAAGTGTATTTTCTGAGATCCATATTGCTGAGAGGGGTTCAAGCTGAAGAGGGGGCCAAACTGTTGTATTTGGGAAGCACTATAAGACGACAGGGGTCTGTAGCAATCAAGTTCCCCTAATCCTTTGGTCTATGGAGGGACACACCCACCAGCAGGCTTGACTGGATGGGAGGGGCAGAATCTAGTGAAAGTGCTCCTTTCACTTCCCCCCTCCCACTAGGCAATTGGAAAGTCAGTTACAGTATGATAATGGTGGATAAACTGACTTGATATCTTCCAGGCCAAAATGGCTAGTGGAGAAAGGAAAACTCCTTATGATTATATCTTTCTCTGTATAATCCCCACAGGATAGAATAGGAGAAGCTTGATGTCTTTGAAGCTCACAGGCACAGAGGTTAAGATTAACTTCTGGGCTACAAATAGGAGAAACTTGTATTGAGGAGGTTGTGAGTATATCCCTAAAATGTATATCTAGGCACTGCTCCCAGTTGATAAAAGGTTTAATGATAGGTGGGAATGGGAAGGATGGGAGATGGATAAGGATTGATAAGGTCAGGGAAACCCTCAAACAATTATGTCAAAACAGCCCCTCCCCTCAAAGGGGGGTAAGGTATTTTGAATTGCTGATCCACTCAAGATAACTAAACCAAACTAAACTGTGATGTGGTTGAATGTCTAACCAAAGTAAAACATCTTGACTGTCAGGTACTGAATGGATCAGCTCAGAGTGACCCAGATTATCCCTCTACTCAGATTCAAGACCCAAGACCCAAGACCCAGGACTCAAGACCAGCAAGCTGGGTGACCTGCCTTCTTATTCCATGGCTCCAACTGCCTTTAAATGCCCTCTCTCTTAGAGTTCTGGGGGGGGCCCTATGGAATTTTTTGATGTAACCTGAACTCCCCCCCCCCCGTAGCTTGAACCCCTCTAAGCAATATGGATCTCACAATTTTCAATGATAATAAAAATTTTTTAAAGAAAAAGTGAATATAAAATTATATTCACTTTTTCTTTAAAAATTTTATATATAATTCATATATAATATACAATATAATACATAATATTCACATATATATATATATATTTATATTTACATGTCCAAAAAGGAATACTGGTTCTTATAACTCTAGAAGAGCAGTGTACCTTTCTGGGTAAGACCCAGAGTTTACACCAGGAAAGCAGTGACCAAACTCAGAATATATTATCTCAGAAGTAGCAAAAACTTGAAGAACCCCAGAATTAACTATGAAAAACGTAGGGCAAAAAGATCTAAGGCTTACAACCATTCCTCTCAACTCCTAGGTGAGCATACCTAATTTTAATATGAAGTTCAAAAGGCTAAAAAAATGAGAAAACAAAAGCATCAGTAAAATAACTAAACTATAAAAAGCTATTATGGTAGCAGGGAAGATGGAAATATAAATCCATAAGAAAATGATGTGAAAATAGTTTTAAGCAAATCAACAAGTGCTATTTGGACACAAACCCAAGAATCAGGCCAAGAATTCCTAGAAGACTTAAAGAAAGGGATGAGTGATAGAGGGAATATTGAGGAATGAAATGTGTGATTCGAGAAAAGTATGAAAAGTCAATTAACAGGTTGTTAAAAAATAGAGTACACACATACACACACATACACAAACACTGAAGAAAATAATACCTTAAAAACAGAATTGGCCAAATGCTAATAGAGGCACAAAAATGCACTGGAGAATGAAAAAATCTTGAAAAAGAAGAATAGGTTAAATGGAAAGGAACTACAAAAAATTGCTAAATAAAAGCATTACTTAAATAACAGAATTAACTTAATAGAAAAAGATGTTCAAAAATTACTGAAGAAAATAATTTCTTAAAAATGAGAATTGGGCAAATGGAAGTTAGTGACTTCATGAGACATCAAAAAACAATAAAACAACAACAAAATATTGAAGAGAAAAAAAATGTGAGATATGCCATAAACATATTGAACTGGAAAATAAAGAGATAATTTAATAATTATTAGACTCCCTGAAAGCTATGATAAAATATTAGCTTAGATATCATATTTCAAGAAATCATGAAGAAAAATTATCACAATATCTTATGTCCAGAAGCCACAAAAAGAAACTGAAAGAATCCATTGGCCATATTGAAAGAGATCCCCAAATAAAATTCCCAGGAATATCAGAGTTCCTAGATCAAGCATAATATTTGACAAGCAGCCTAGATCAAGCATAATATTTGACAAGCAGCCAGAAAGAAATCATTACATAGGAGAGATGTTAGCATCACACAAGATTTAGTAGCTTCAGTGTAAAAGGAATAGAGAGTTTAGAATATATTTCCAAAGACTAAGGAGCTAGATTTATAACCAAAAATAAGCTTATAAGCAAAACTGAATTTGATCCTTTAGGGGAAAATGGATATTAAATGAAACAGGATTTTCAAATATTTTTGATGAAAAGATGAGAACTGAATAGAAGAGAAATAGAAAATTTGATGTAAAAATACAAGATTCAAGAAAAGCATAAAAAACTAAACTTTAAAGAGCAATAATAGGGATTAAACCATGTTTAAATGTTTATATTCCTATATGAAAGATGGTACAAACTTTATCACTATTAGGGCATTTAGGAGAAGTATACATATTCAGAGGGGATGACTTAGTTATGTTGGCATTATCTGTGTGTGTGTGTGTGTGTGTGTGAATAAAGATATAAGAGGTGAAAGGGATTAGGCATGTGGGAGGTGTATTATAAGAGAGAGGGAAGATTAAAAAACAATTATTAAAAATAAAGTAAAATAAAAGACTTTTGAGCAGGAACAGAATAAAAAGTGAGGGAAAGAAGGATAAAAAGAATAAAATAGGATAGAGGAAAATACATAGTTAATTATAATTGAATATAAATGGGATGAGCTCACCCATTAAAGGGAAGTGAATAACAGAACAGATTAGAAACCTGAATCTAACAATACTTTTTTTTTTACAAGATATATTTGAAACAAAATGACACAGAGTTAAAATAAAGGGCTCTCAGCTCAAGCAAAATAAGGGGAGTAACAATCATGATGTCAGAAAAAGCAAAAGATTAAGTAGGCCTATTTAAAAGAGATAATAAAGGAAATAATATTTTGTTAAAAAGTGTTGTAGACAATGAAGTAACAACAAACATTTTAGAGCAAATCTCTTCGCTTCAGACCTTCTTTCTCAAATACACAGGGAACTGAGTTAAATTTATATTAAAGAATCATTTCTCAATTGACACTTGTTCAAAAGATATGAAAGATTTTCAAATGAAGAAATAATGTTCCAAATCTGTATTTGCCATAGGTTTGTCAACACAGACCTAGGCCATCAAGATCACAAAAGGATTCTCTTTTTGGTGCATAGGAAAACACTCTTGAAATAATGGCAGGTAGGATTGAGAGAGGTGGGAGGCACAATAACAATATAAAAGGGACTTTCTAACCTAACCTGTGGAGACTCAGGACAAGACACCCTTGGTCTTAGAGGAAAAAGAAAAATCAACTATTTTTGTCTTTTAAATAACATCTTTGTAAAACCTATCCCTTCATGACTGGTACGTGCTCCATTTTCCCCTCTACCTCTTAAAAACCAGATCTTCCTTCAAATCTCAACCTAGGTGCTGCCTTCTAAATGAGCTTTTTCTTGACCAGTAACTAATGATATCATGCCTCCTTGAAATTGATTATATAACAGGTTTTCCAATAAAACAAGGTGTTTTGTTTTTTGTTTGTTTGTTTGTTTTTTGTTTTTTTTTACTGCTCCTAGTATGGAAGTGGAAATGTGATTCCAGAGTCATAGTGCAAATTGACATGGGCATTGTGCAGAGATGGCAGGGACCCTGTACCCCTTGACTCTGGCAGGCTGTGAGCAGGGGAATTCCCTTCCCCCTTCCTGCCCTTGAGACCAAGTCTGGAACACACCTGGATAGTCTAGGCCCTGAGGGTCTCGGACAGACCCTGCACCAACTGAGTGCCTGAGTGCAGGGAGTCAGGTACACTCTATGAGAAAGGATACAAAAGGGTAAGAACTGGGGGCCTCTGGGGCAGCCTCCCATGGCTGCTCCACTCATGCTGTCTTGCTGGCCATTAGTCCTATCTTACTAATAAATCTTTCTTTTTACTTTTAAGCTAAGTTTGGAGTCCTCTCATTCTTGAGAATGGTTTCCTTCCTGAACCCAGGGGTTCATCATTTTGCACCTCTATAACAAAATGATGAGGTAATATTATTTAGCTGCATAAGGTAAAAAATGGCACTAAAACATTTTAAGAGAATATCTCAGTTTTTGAGCCTTTTGAAAAGAGGCATGATGCAAATCAAAAGAAAGAGAGAGAGAGAGAGAGAGAGAGAGAGAGAGAGAGAGAGAACTTGGTAGATATGTAAAAGGAGCCAAGCCCTTGATACATTCCTGATTTCCAGTTTGACTCTATAGAAACTTTGGAGACTTTTTCTTGGGTAATTATGGGCTACTTTGAGCTACCTTGAAACTTTTTTTTGTTTCTAGATAAAAAACAAATCCACTCTTTTTTTTCCCTTTTTTTTCTGTTACATTACAACTTGTAGAATTTCACTAAAATTTACTTGTATAAGTGGGTTTATAAATTTTCTCTATAAAGCCTTTCTCCCTTTTTTCACTTATGTTTTATTTGAAGGAATTAAGCTGGTATGTACAAACTAAGAATTACACTCTTTAAGATTAATCAGGAGTGGAGTCAAGATGGCAGAGAAGATACACATTCCCAAATGATCTTTGCCAAATTATCCACCAAAAAACCATAATACACTTCGAAATGAATTCTGGAGCAGCATAACCAACAGAAAATATAGGGAGAAATAATCTTTCAGCAAAAAACAACTTAGAAGCCTGACAAGAAAGATCAATTGCATCTGAGAAACACAAAGCAGTACACTGAGGCAGTCTTCACATCTGCAACAGGATTTGGGGGCAGCTCAATCAGCAGCAAAGGCTTTTTCAAGTACCAAATTTTCAATTACCAAAGGTTATAAGGGGTTTCAGACTACCTCAGAAGAAATTACAGGAGTCCCTTTGCTAGCTCTGAGTGTAAGACTCTTGTCACATTGCCCATACACAGATCCAGGTTTCAGTTGTAGATTGTGATGTCAGGAGATAGGAGAAGCACTACCATTCATTCGCAATTACAGTCACATAGAACAGGGGAACCTGGTTACAGTTCCAAGGAGGAAAAGAATGTTTGTGGTTGCTCATAGACCAGAGCACAGAATGAAAGAATTTTAAATACAGCTCTCTATTTAATTCATACTACTTTGGAAGAACTGAAAACTTATAAATCCTTAGAGTTAGCTCTGAAGGAAGCTACAACCTGACCTTGTAACAGTGCTTCCTTCACATAGAAAGAGAGACTCAATTTAAAAGCTGGATTTTTTAAGTTAAAAGAAAACAAAAGGCTAGAAATGAGAAAACAACAAAGAGAAACTCAAAATAGAAAGTTATTTTGGTAACAGTCAAGACCAAAACACAAAACTGAGAATATATCAAAGTCAATATTGCTGCATCTAAAGCCTCCAAAAAGAAATGAATAGGTCTCAAGCATCTAAAGAATTAATGGACTAGCTTAAAAAGGGTTCTAAAATCAAATAAGAGAGACAGAAGAAAAATTGGGAAAAGAACTGAGAATGATATAGAAAAATCTTGAAAAAAAGAGGAAAAAGCTTCATTAAGGAGGCACAAAAATATAGAGGAAAAAGAGGCACAAAAATCCACTGAAGATAACTCTTAATAAACAGAACTGATCATTTGGAAAGATCTTCTCTGTGGAATCTTTCTTTGACAGGTTCTGCAAGAGCTGTTTGGCAAAACTTTATCCATGTTTCTTTTAAATGACATTACTCAATTGTGCAGTATCTGTAGTAACCCAACAATTCCTTATATGATGGTAGGTGTTTTGCTTTTTGATTTGATTTGTTTATCTATTTTTATCATGAGCCCTCTAGACTTGTCCTGGATCCTTGCATTTCTGATAATAGTCATTCACAATTGATCATTGTAGATCAGTGATGGGCAAACTTTTTAAAGAGGGGGCCAAAGGAAAGGAAATGCTCATCTGTCAGTCTGTTTCTAAGGCAACTCTTTTGAAGTTTCATTGTATTGTATCCTACTCATTATATTCATCAGATTAGGAATAATGTCAGTGGCCAGATAGAACATTTCAGGGGGCTACATCTGGCTTCCTGGCCTTAGTTTGCTCATCACTGTAGACTATTTCTTTTACTGTATACAATGTTCCCCCTGGTTCTCCTCACTTTACTGCATTACTTCATATCAGTCTTTCCAGGTATTTTTGTGAGCATTCTTTTCTTATGGCACAATAGTATCCCATTGCAATCATATAAAACAATTTGTTCAGCCAAGTTGTGTTATAATTGCAATGAAATGCTGTAATGCCGTAAGAAATGATGAGAAGGATGATTTCAGAAAAATCTGTAAGGCCCTATATGAAATGACACAAAATAAAGTGAGCAGATCCAGGAGAACATTGTTCACATTAACAGCAATATTATATAGTGACTGTTTATGAAGGACTTAGCTATTCTTAGTGTAAACTTGAAATCAGAAAACTCCAATTCTGCCCCTGTCCCTTGAGAATTCACCTGGAGGGAAGTTCCAGACTTAGCCATTTCAGACTGAATAATAGATCTTAAGGTACTTGATAATCCTGGTTTAGGTGGGGCTAGCAGACCTAAACAAATGCTAAGTCCCCTTGGAAGCTTCCCCTATTGTATCAGATGTCTTCCCGAGTAGACCAACACCAGGGCAGGAACTATCCTTTAGTATCTGTTGTAAGTAGACCACTCCCTGATGCCCCAGTCTCTGCTATAGTTTCTTGCCCAAGCCTCTTTGTATGTGGTCAGTACAGTTTGGACCTCTCATTTCCTTGTAACCATGGTAATGTCAACCAATCATACTTCCCAGTCCTTAGTTCCTCAAAAGGTATGTAAGTTCCCCAAATTCTATTGTTCTTTGGAGAATCATCTAGCACAGTGATCCTCTCAGAGATATCATTGCCAGAGTGCCAGAGCCTTTGGCTCTGTGTGGTTTTTAGGCATTTGACAATGTGTTTTGGCCACAATATTGAACATTATCTTTTTCCTGATTAAAGACTTGGTTTTTCTGACTACTTTAGTAATTCTGTGTTTTTCACAATTAACATTAGCAATATAATGATCCAGGAAAAAACTCAAAGATCCATGATGAAAAATGCCCACTGTTTCCAGAGAAATAACTGATGGAGTTTGAATGGAGAACCAGAAATACTATATTTCACTTCATTTCCTCATTTTCTTCCTTTTTTGTTGTTTGAGTTCTTTTTCACAAAATGACTAATATAGGAAAATATTTTATACTATTATACATGTAAAATCTATATTAGATTGCTTGTTCTTTCCAAGAGGGTGGGTCAAGGAGGGTGAGAATTAGGTATGGACTTTACAAAATGAAGATTAAAAATTGATTTTTCATATAATTGAGGAAGAATATTTTAAAAAAGAAATAAATGGAATCAAGAGACATAGTGATATAAGGTAGTGTATATTAATTGCCAAGTAAGTGGTACAACTACAAGAGCATCCATGCTAGAAGAATGAGCATGAGTCAGAGGATACTGGATTATTTCTTGACTGCTACTCTCTGTAATCTAGAAGGAAATGCCTAATTTGTAGGAGGAAAGAAAAGGAAAAGTAAACTAAATAGTCTTATAGTTCTTCTTAGATTTAAAATTTTATGATAATTAAAAGTATAAAAACTTAGTGGAAACTGTTCTGAGTTGAAGAAAGGGAGAGCAGCTTCATAGGAGAAAAAAGAGGTCTTGAACTAGGCCATAGTAGAAGAATAGTATTTATCTGGAGTTTGGGGGGTGGTATAGTAAGGCATTCAGGCAGAGAAGCACTATGTGCCAAATTGTGCAAGTGGGAATATGGGAAAGGGAGATGATGCAAGAGCAGGCCACTTTGCACTGAGAGAAAAGCTGAGAGGCAGATTACTGTACCCATGGGTATATTTTATTAGTCATAATGCTGCCAAATGTTTTTCTCTAATCATCTGCCCTTTCCCCCACTTCCAACCTACTTCCCCAGACCCAAATACTTTAGTGTGTTAGTAGGATGATTCTCTTATAGAGATATTTAAATATAACATTTTTTCTTGCTAATTTACTAGAAAATCTATTTCTCCGAGGTGATTCTTTTCTTAGTAAATATCTCAGCTAGCGCTCTCTCTCTCTCTCTCTCTCTCTTTCTCTCTCTCTCTCTCTCTCTCTCTCTCTCTTCATCTCTTCTCAAAGTCCTTTTATAAAACACTGTATTGTAAAGCTAACACCTCTAAGTGTCCCCAGGTATTGGAATAGCCTGAAACTGCCTGAAGGTGGTGGGTTTTCTGAATAATTTCTCACAAGGCAAAAGAAAAGAAGCCCTTCAAGTGACTCTACATACAATTATTATTTTTCTCTAATGGCACCCCAGGTGCTGTTTCTAACCTTGCAATAAAAGAGACAGAGGCAATGCATACAAAAGAATGAAGCTTTTAGCAACAAAAACAAATTTAAAAAAAGATGTAAAAATGCAGTCTGGAAGTCACTTTGGAGTTTTCATCAGGGTACTGTTTGGGGCTCAGTATCTTCATTAATTACTTTGTAATTAATTTTATATGTATAAAAAGCAAATAAGTTCTCCTTAATAGGAACAATAGAAGATATTTCAATAGGACTTTAAGGTTGACTGAGTGTTTTCACTAGAACAACATAGATATGTAAGTAGTACAAGACTTTTAAATATCATTTAATGATGAGGAAGTGATTGGTTTAAGAGCAAGGAATACAAATATTTTCTCTAGCATACAGTAGCTTAACAAACATGATGAAAATGTAGCCTCTCAGCTCTAACACAGCAAACTACTATGGGAACAGTATAAGAAGATTAGGGGCTCCCATTCCAGCAAGGCTGTGGAATGTCCAATGCACACCAGTTTGCAAGGTCTCTGGAAAATCCTAACTTAGAAATTGCCAGATGTTTACCTTGCTCCCTAGCATGAGGAAAAAAAAATACTGTATGTCCAGCCAAGAAAATAATAATTCAAGAGTTCTGTGAGAAGAACATACAGTTTTGGGCCATACATTGACATGTTGAGTTGACATGTTACCTGTGACTTGTTATCCTATAGAAAACTCTGTTTAGAACCACTAAGATATTCTACATCTATTGTTTCCTTCTTGTAAATCATTACTAACCATTGTTCCTGCAAAAGGTTTACCTAATCCCTTAGCCTATATCATTACCCCGATAAAGTATGTGCCCCAAATCATTAAATTTTGTCACCTCCAAGCAAGAAGATGTCTATGTTTCTAATCTATCAGTCTGGCCATTTGACTCTCCTGTAATCCAAAAAGTCATATTTCTCATCCTGGTTCCATGACACACTAGTAATTCATTGAGCAGAACTTAACAAATTAGCAAGACAGTGCTAATCTTCTCTTCACTCTTGGATAATTTCCATTTTGAAGGATCTTTATAACAATAAAATTATGGTGTTTTTTAAATTTGTTTTTGGAGAAAACAGATTGAGAGGACAAATCTCATTTACATTTCTGGTAGGTGTCAGTTAGTACTTTATCTTGGAACTTCATGATATCAACAACTTTATGAAGAAGGGGAAATGAGGATACTTATTTAAAAAACAGGAAAACTGTTGCCTATGAGATGGTAATTTCTTTGAAGTCAAAGACTGTTTTCCCCCCCTTATTTATAGTGCCAATGTATAGCACAGTGCCTGGCATGTAGAAGGTGCTTATTGAATGTTCTTTTTTATTTGTTATAGCTTATGTCTCATATTAGTCTTTTACCCTTCTCAAGGAAGACATAGATTCATAGATTCCAGGTGAATGAAAATAGATAATTTGTTTTTAAAATTCTCCTGCAATTTTCAAGGAATAAGACTGAAAATAGCTGTACCTACATTATCTGTGCTTTCTCTGTTATCTGTTCTGAATGAAAACTATTTGACTCTATCCCAATCCCCATCTTATCTTTCATTACTTTTATATCTGCATTATCCTTTGTTTATAATATTGACTCTGATTCAAGGAGAGATCCAAAAGTACCTCCTGATAGATTATTTTTAACATACTATTTTATAAATCTAATTTCTTATATTCTATTTTTTGAAAATAATAACTCAAATATGATATGTTAAATAATTTTCCATCAAGAAAATTACTTGCTTAAATGTAAAACTTTGACCTTCATGTTTGACAGTGCTTCATTATCTGTAATTTGATGCACCTAGAGAGCTAATGGTTCTAAAAGAGGCATCATATGAAAAATATTGTGAATATAAAATGCCATGTAAATGCAAATTATTATTCTTATTATCTTTCTCACCTTATTTGGTGACATTTAGACAGAAAGAGCCTAGGCACAAATGACTATCTTGCTATTATTCTTTTGTATTTAATGTTACTTTGTCTATTGAATAACCTTATGAAATGCTTACTTTTTGTAATTGAATATAAGCATTGTGTAATATATAAGTAAATTCATCTTCTGTAGGATAATAGAAAGAATCTTTGGGAAAACACCAATAAAATATGACAGATAATTTAAGTAGTCGAGTAATTTACCAAATTTATAGAATGCTATTTGGAAAGAGTTAAGACTAGCAGTAGATGATCAAATTAGGAAACCATCAAAATAGTTAAGGCAAAATTTGAAGGAAATGAGAACTAGAGTTTGACTAGCTGAACAGAAAAAAAGGGGTTGGCTATGTAAGAATTTGTAGAAATAGAAGTTACAAGATTTAGTGATTTTAAGGTTAGGGAAGTGTTTTCTTTACTCATTCAGACAGGTTGTAAAGAATGGGGGGGGAAATCAACAATGGTTCAGATGAAAAAAATTGAAAAGCTGATGTGAAGTATTATGGAAATTAGGATAAGAATATTCCTTCAACTTTTGCTTGATATTAATCACATCTGACTTGTCATTACTTAGATAAGGAGTCAGAGGAAAGATTATACCTTAGTCAACCTACTGGTAACAGGTAAGTCTCCCCCCTCAGTTTGCCTACTTGTGAACACTCTAAATGCAGTTTAATCAGTAACCTGTCTTAATTTATCGGAAGATTTTATTTGACAAAGTTGTTTCTTTAGGGAATGAATGAGATTATAACTCTGTTTATGTAGGTTTATTCAGCTTTTATGACACAATAGGAAGTTGTGGAATTATGAATTTGTCTTTTTCCTTAACTTTTATGGCCTAAAAGGATTGTAAAAGATTGTCATATGTAAACACACCATTTCTGTGTCATTTTGATACAATTTTGCCTATTAGAGGATGGTGAATGTCCCAGGGAAGGCTTAGGTCTTTCAGGAAAGACTGAGACTTCTGACTCAGAAGTTCTTTGGTGAACACAAAAGTATATTTACAGTGGAGAATTTGGAGGGAGAAAACTCAGGCATGATGTAAAGACCGATGTTCAAAAAGAAAAGAAAAGAAAAAGGTTTGTGTTTTATAACCTATAAGGATTATAAACTGATACCTTCTGTGAATTATTTATTTACTTTTCAATTAAAATATTTTTACTTGTTGATATAATTTTTTTTAACCCTTTTACTTCAGTGTATTGTCTCATAGGTGGAAGAGTGGTAAGGGTGGGCAATGGGGGTCAAGTGACTTGCCCAGGATCACATAGCTGGGAAGTGGCTGAGGCCGGGTTTGAACCTAGGACCTCCTGTCTCTAGGCCTGACTCTCACTCCACTGAGCTACCCAGCTGCCCCTTGTTGATATAATTTTAATAATTGTTTTCTGACATTTTGTGATACATATTCTCCCTCTCCCTCCTACACCTCCTCCATTTCCAAGACAGAAGGTCATCTGTATAGATTATGCATATATTATCATACAATATATTTCCATATTCATCATATTTTGAAAAAATACATATTGTTTTCATTGCACAGATAATTACAGAGGAAATAAAGTAAATAAAGGTAAGATTCAATCTACTTTCTCACTTCAGTTTATGATTTAACAGAACTTATTTATGTAAATTAGAGACATTCTCTAAAATGAAATTGAAAGAGACTGCAACTCTGACTATAAAAGACAAAATTCATCCCAGAAAGAATCAATGAAGTGTTCAACATAGATATGATTAAGGACTAAAGAAGAGATGAAGTAAAGAAAAATAATGAAGACAAAATGAAGAATTGAATCACAGTATAACAAGAAAGATTTAGTTTTGAAATTTATAGGACTTCAATCAAAGTTCACTGGAAAAGAAAAATTAAAGAAGGTTCAAACAAAGAAGAAAAGAGAAGAGAATGAGTGGAAATTAAATAAACATTGGAGTCCATTTGTAGTGACAGTGCGAATAGAGAGTTTGAAGGTAAAGATTTTGGTGTTTTAGAAAGAGAAGTTTGAGAGGCTTTCTTTAACTCTCAATGGAATAAGAAGTATATGAGAAACTTTTTTGAAAAATCTTAGTAATCTGAGATAGACAGTATTCTATCAAGTTGTAACATTTACCATGTAAAAATTAGAATAATTAATTTCTCTTGCAGAACTGAGTATATCATACTAAAATTCTATACTCATATAGGTCCAAAAGAAGTATGTGTTCCAATGTTTACATGAGGGATATACATTCATAATATCAATATATTTGCAATTTCTATTTTTAGGAGAGCATCATGGACCCCAAAGAGGAGGATGAGATTGAAAGAGACACCATGTATCTTTAGATATGTATTAAGTGAAAGCAGAAGGCCCTAAAATTTGCAGTGCTAGTAGTTGATGGATCTTGGGAAAATTGAAATTTGAATAGCATGTGGGATTATAATTTCAGATTTGATTTGATTTTGATTCTAAAACTAAACCATCATGTCTCATTTAAGATAAGATATATTCAACTGTAAGGATAAATATGATGCCAAACCCTCTACAGTTATATCACCACTTAACACAAAATACACTTAATATTCAATACATATTAAAGTGACAATGTTTTCAAACTTTATGAATAAACATGAAAAGTATAATTACTTTATTCTAGCTTTTGGATGTAATTAGTATAGAATGTCAAATTTTTAAATATATTTTCTATGTAGGATAATTCAGAAATTCATTGAAATGAATTAATATGTTTTAACTGACAATAAATGTTTTATATTTGAAAATCAATTTTTGTTATTGTTAAACATATTTTCTTTTATTTTTAAATCATTGATACCTAATCAAGAAATTTTGAAAAATGATTCCTAGAAGGTGATATAAATCATTCTTTTTTAATTTAGATGCTATTACATTATAAGTAGAGCTGTTAAAGAATATGGTGATGTTTAAAAACTATTATTTAATTGGATGTGTATTTTGCTTTGAAAGCAAATATATTAATATTTTAAAACAATATGTTAATAACTTGCTAATTGGGGGAAAGACCACAGATAGGCCTCCTAACTCCCAACTGTAAAATTCTTCAAGGACTTGCCAGGTTTCCATGGGAATTTCTAAGTCATATTAATGTATCAGCTTTGCTGATGGCAGGTTGTGAAAGTAATGAAATTGTTTTAATTTAATATAACTATTATTCCTCAAAGCTGAAGAAAGAGGGCTTATGAATTTATTTTTTAAAGAAACTTTTTCATATATTATCTTATTTGGTTTTTGCCCATGAAAATTAGTGAATGGAACCTAGAATAGTATATGCTAAAGTTATACCATTAAACACATTTTTTTCAAAAGCCAGAAGACATGAAGATTTTGTTTATTTGTGCTTTGAGGTTGTAATGCCTGAATCATAAATGAACTATCATATTTCCTTTGTATGTATGATTATTTTCTTAATTTATGATGATTGATTTCTGCTCCTGAATAGATTCAAACTAGATATGGCAACCAAGATAAGGCCTTATATGTGCTTATTATTATCTGATTTATTGGAACAGCATTAAAAAGATAATAATGACTGTATATAGCCCTAAATGTAAATTGTGAAGCTTGTTATTAGAGGAGTACTATTGGGATTGAATTTTGTTATTATTATGACTTTTGATTTTAGGTATGATTGATAATTAAGTCAATACTTTACCATTCGAGGGGAATATCATATATTGCTCAAAGGGAATATAATCTGAAAACTGCTACAGTTGAATTTCTATTCCTGCGAAGGACCTAGCATATACAATGGTAGGATTCCATTGACTCAGTTCCTTGTCCTGTCATTTCTTTTCTAGATGGGTAATTTTCCCACCTGGTAAATACTCAGTGAATATTATGGAACTTTGCCTAATGATTGGCTGTTCTAAAATAAATTTTATTTATGACTCTTATTTGGAATTAAAGAGCACTAAGTAAGATTTATCATATTATACTTATGTCAGATTGTTCTGGAACCTTGAGGGGAGAGGCTTATAACAATGTCCCTTCTTCCTTTCATAGAAAACTTCTGAAACCAAGGCCAGTGAAGTATAAAAGTGTGTGTGTGTGTGTGTGTGTGTGTGTGTGTGTGTGTGTATGTGTATACACCCATACATATATACACATATACATATGTATACATATGATAAAAATGGTTGCAATATCAAAACATCACTGCAATAAATATTATATGAAAAACTTTTTTAATGTTTTTAAAAAGAAAGTCTTTTGAAATTTTAATATTTTGAACTTATGATAACTATTTGTTTCTACCTCCTAACTTAAGCAACTATGAATCCTTAGATTTACCTTTTAATTATTTGCTAATTTTTAAGCATGGATGTATAGCATAAGGTTTGCAGTACCACCCCTTTTGTAGATGATGTAGATCCAGATGTAAATCTAGTTCTATCTATCTATCTATCTATCTATCTATCTATCTATCTTTCGATAGATAGATAGATAGATAAATCCTCCAAGGGGAGATAATAACGACACCAAACTTATAAGGTAATTGTGAGGAAATTGAGGTAAACAGACGTTACATGACAGGGTTACAATCTAGATGGTATCTGAGCTCATATTTGAATTTAGGTCTTTCTAACTTTTCTGAGGTATTTGGAGAGGAACTGAATTGTACTGATAAATTTCTCATAGAAGATTATTAAGAGGAAATATTTATGAACCAAAACTTATAAGTTTAAATATGAATTGTTAAGTCTAGACAGCCTATAAAATAGTAAATCAACCACTGATTTTTCACTTTTGCCCATTTCAGAGGAGTAAATGCTTACACACACAAAGTTTAACAATCTGCTCACCTAAGTAGTTTGAAGCTGGCTCAAGCACATTTCTGCCAGAAATGGAAAATAAGGAAAAAGGAAAGAGAAAAGAAGAGCAGGTGGGAGAGGTAAAAGAGGGGAAAGAAGAAAGCAGATAAAAGCTTAATTCATGAAAAATATTGGGATAATCAGAAATTTTTTATAGGTAGTGACATGAGTAACGTTAAATAGGAAGAGAGGGAAAAAACTGCATGTATATTCACCAGCAACTGAAACCAATCTTAACTTTATTGCTACAAAAGCTGTTTAAAGCTCATTTTGTTTGTGACCAGATACTTCATAATAGTTAAAAGTAGCACATATTAAGTTTTGCAGCACTAAGAATAGTGGATTTTATTTAAGTTAAAATATTCATTTGGGAAATATGAAATTTACCCCAAAGTATGTTCTACTCTCTGA
The DNA here is from genome assembly GCF_016433145.1 of Gracilinanus agilis. Taxonomy (NCBI): domain Eukaryota; kingdom Metazoa; phylum Chordata; class Mammalia; order Didelphimorphia; family Didelphidae; genus Gracilinanus; species Gracilinanus agilis. The sequence continues at coordinate 188,912,281 of NC_058131.1, read as the reverse complement.
AGTTAATACTATTTTAAGAGCTGTGATATGCTAATATTAAGCAGCTATTTACTTGCCAAAGCCTGGCTGCTAATAAAATTCATCCTTTTGTCTACCTTACCTATTTCCCTTTCCTGCTGCTTCCCTGCTTAGAGTCATCACCGTGATATAGGAAATAAAGACCAAACAATATTTGCATTTTATTTGAATTTATGAAACATACTTTCACAAACATTAGTGTCTATAATGTATATTGTTTGTCTAAGGCTGTGGAATACAGAAATTAATATTGCCATATACCCTTTTACCCTCTAGGTCAGCTTTGGTAAAGTATTGGCACATGTGCCCAGCTGGCATAAAGGAGCTGTTCTATTCCCCCTCTTCCCAATAGGCAGTGATGTTTTTTGCATGCCTCATCCCTCTGTCCAGCCTCCCAAAGTGGGCACTTCCTCCCTCTAATCTTTGGGGTAATTCAGGGGGCTCACTGGCAGCTTGAAGTTGCGGTTTGGGTATGCAAACTTGAAAACCTTCAGCACTGCTGCTCTAGGGAATTCTTCAGAGAGAAGACTTGAGCAAATAAAGTATAAATCAAAAAAGGATTTCTCTTCTACTTCCTTAACATATTCATATATTTTTCAGACATGCTACAGATAGACATTGAGAATGGCAAAGTACTGAATAAGAGGGAGAAATTAACTTGGGCTACACATGGGAAACATTGCACTATTTTTAAAGACCCTCCACTTGTTCACCAAACAACAACAATAAAAAAATAATGTTATTTGTGATGATGAATAGTTTCAAAACTTAGAATCACACAATTTCTGAAGAATCAGAGGAATCTGAATTTGAGAATTAGAAAGAGATGTTTGAATTTAATACATACTAGAAAGTTCTTCTATAATCAACTAATCAAAAGATTATTCAATCTCTACTTAAAGACCTCAGAGGAGAGAAAATCCACACTAAATTCCAGCATTCCACTTTGGAACAACCTAACTCTTATGAAGTTTTTGTTCTTATATCTGTTTTTGTTTTCCTTCACTTGTTATCTAAATTAGCTTATTTTGCCAAATATTTTAAGAATAAATACTGTTTTAAAAACCCATGCCTTTTATATTTTACATTTGTGTAGCTGATTTTTTATTTATACCCAAGTGCACATTACATTTAACCATATTGAATTTCATTTTATTGAATTCAGCTCAATGCTATCAACATTCTTTTGAATCCTGACTTTATAATTTAGCATATTAGTTATATCCCTCTCAGTTCTGTACCATCTGCAAATTTGATTAGAATACCAATTCAATCTTTATTTAAGTCAATGTTAAAAATGTTAAACAATAGAAGATCAAGTACTGATTCTGAGATAGTCCCCTTAGAAACCTCATGGAGACTACTTTGAAACTTGACTATTAACAATTAATCTTTGAGTCTGGTTTTCCACAGTTCTGAATTCATTTACCTATATTATGTAATTCTTATCTTTTCCACCAATCTGAGATTATTTTTAAAAGTTTTTTTTTTCCAAAATCTGGGTAAACAATATCCTCCGCATTCTTCTTGTTTACGAGTTTAGCATACTATCAAAAAGAGGAAGTTATGTTATTCTGGAATTTCTGGTTGTTCATGAAGACATATTAGCTCTTTATAATGATCACTGTTTTTTCTTACAATCCTTGTAGTGATTCTTAATAGATTTTCCCCAAAAACCAAAGTCAGACTCACTGACAAAGTTTGCAAGCTCTTTTTTGAAAATCACAACATTTATCCTTCTCTAGTGTGAGCTAACTCTCCCTTTTCCATGATTTTTCAAATATAACTGACAATAGGTCAACACTTAAATCTCCTAATACCTGAGAACATAGTTTACCTGGGATAGATTATCTGAATTTATCAAGATAAGTGTCCACATCTGGAACATAATTACTCACTTCTCATTGTACTATATTTTTTTTACCAGAAAATAATATTCATTTATTAATCTTCTTTCATGTCATGGTTCGTATTAGACAGTAAAAATGGGAAAGTGCAGACCTCTCTACATTCTGCCCTTTGTCACTCGGTCTGATAATAACTTTATTTGATCTTATAGTACTGGATCTCCATCCTGGAGTACACATAAAACAACACTTTAAGTTACTTTTGCTTATTTCAGCTACATTCTGTGTAGAACCTGTTTCTTCTCAAGCCTTCAGGATTTTAGGTGAACAGCTTGAAAGTTACAGCATACAGTCAACTTATTTTACTTTTTCTGAGTTTTTTTTCCACTTAATAATTTTTATTTTTTAGAAAAGTTAACATGGTTACATGATTCATGCTCTTACTTTCCCTTTCAACTCCCCTCCACTTCCCCCCACCCCCATAGCCAATGTGCATTTCCACTGGTTTTAACATGTGTCATTGATCAAGACCTATTCCCAAATTGTTGATAGTTGCATTGGTGTGGTAGTTTCGAGTCTACATCCCCAGTCATGTCCGCCTCAACCCATGTGTTCAAGCAGTTGCTTTTCTTCTGTGTTTCCACTCCTGCAGTTCTTCCTCTGAATGTGGGTAGCATTCTTTACCATAAGTTCCTCAGAGTTGTCCTGAGTCATTGCATTGCTGCTAGTACAGAAGTCCATTACATTCTATTTTACCAAAGTGTATTAGTCTCTGTTTACAATGTCCTTTTGGCTCTGCTCCTTTTGCTCTGCATCAATTCCTGGAGGTCTTTCCAGTTCACATGGAATTCCTCCAGTTTATTATTCCTTTGAGCACAATAGTATTCCATCACCAACATATACCACAATTTGTTAAGCCATTCGCCAATTGAAGGGCATATACTCATTTTCCAGGTTTTTGCCACCACAAAAAGTGCAGCTATAAATATTTTTGTACAAGTCTGTTAATCTATGATCTCTTTGGGGTACATTGTCCTATCTTTTGAAAGATGAAATTATCATTAAACTAAGTCAAGAAGTTATTAACTGCTCTGATTTTGGGTATAGAAAGTCATAGAAGATGTCTGGATAAATGAAGGCCTCCATCACTACTATACAACATAGCCATATCTTGTTTGTTATCTGCTTCAAAAACTCCTCAAATATATAATTTTTTTTCTTTTCTCGTTGAGAGGTCTGTAGTTAGCTTTCTTCCTCTGCTCCCTAGATTTACTTAAATGGATATGCAACCTTATTATACAATGTTATTCCATTACTTTCCCTTTTATTCCTTTTTTTTTTCTTTTGAATGAGATATTCCTTTCCTGAGCCACATTTCAGTCACTGGATTGAACCTACCAAGACTCCATAATATTCATGAAGTTAAATTTATCACTTTCCATTAAGACTTCTAGGTCCTCCTATTGCCTAAATTTTGTACTTTGGGGTATATGCAATTTAGACATTGGGTTTAATTGCTATCTCTTTTCTTAGTTTTTTGTTTTTTTTTTTTGTTTGTTTTTTTTTTTTGCCAGTGAATTTCTTTATTGAGATTGTTCTCACTAATGGATATGTATACTGGAAAACACTCTCTTTATCAAATTCTTTTTAAAGCCTTTAGGTTAGATTTACCACACATATCACAGATATATTTAATCTATTCTTTCTAAGGTTTACTGCCCTTTCTTGCCAGGAATCTGTCAACTTTCAATTGTATGCAGTGATCCAGAAATCCAGATTCCATGTCCAGATAGCAGCTTCTTAGCCAGCTGTTCACTTCCTGAATTAATATTTGTCTTCTGCATTCCTTCCCTTCATAACTAACACTGAAGAAAAGAATAAACTCTATCCCTCTAGTCTTTAGTTCTCTGCCCAAGATTTTCTTATCATTGGCAGTACTTTTCAGGTTTCTTTTGGCAGTCTCATTTATGGTTGAGACATAAATACAAATGTTAATATTCTCATTTATGTCTTGAATACAGGTTCCACAAAGACAATAGATCTATATACATTACTGTTATCATGGAATTAATTGCCTCAGTATCCCCTGAGCAGGCAATCAATTATTTTTCTTTCTTCCTCTGATTCTTAGTGAATGATTCTTTGCCTGATATCTTCTGTGGCTCCACATTACATCATTCATGGGAAGATAAGAAGCTTTCTCCTCCTTAAAATAGCCAACATTCTTTTCAGAAAAAAATAAGTCTATTTGTAGAGCTCCCTTTTTCTTTGACTTTTTCTATGTATATTGTCCTTCCAATTGTCATTCTCAAGTGATCAAGTTTCCCTTTCTGCATCTTGGATCTCTTTCTCTAGCCACTCCCTGACCCCACCACTAAACCTTGCACCTCTTCCCTTTAGGAAACCTTAATTTTCCCTAATAGCTTGGATTTTAAAGAAATACTTCAGGCCCTTAAATTTCTTATCTAAATTGAGGATTAGCCTAACATTTAGAAAAGCGATCATACCTACTTAGCTGAGACTGAAATATACAAATTGCATATTAAATGCAAGCAACTGTACAATTTTCCCTCATCTCCATAATAGTCAAGATTTCCAGCTTTGTTTCTTGAACCTATATATAGATATTTATAACTTACCCTTATTATTTTAATGGAAAAATTATCAAAACTACAGAAAACCCAAAAGTCAATGGAGTCCAATAGGTTTCAATATGTTTCTACTGATTTTTGACATTCAAGTAATGGAGTAATGGATATCATAAAGAACAAGTGAATGCAAAAAGAAATTAATATGTGAAGACAGTAGGGGTATAAGTAGTTAAAAAGAGATAGTCTTTACTTACAAGGACACTGTATTCTATGTAGAAACATCTAAAATATTTTTGATGTAGGGATTATAGAAGGTTGCACAAATCTTAAGGGTGAAGGTTTCCTCTAAAGGAAAGAGTTCAGTGATGTTTTGACACAGTATGAAATGACTTCTAGGCAGTCAGAATTGTCTTCTGATCTCTATGAAATTCAATAAGACCTAAAGGAGAGTCTCTTGGAACTTAGATGAATCTTCTGTAAACAATTTATGAGAAAAACAAGGAAAAAATTGCATAGAAATAAAAGGAATGGGTAGATTGTGCTCTGCCCTGCAGTCCAGGTCCAGGTTGGACCTGAACTAGACCATGCCTCTCATAGTTTAGGTTCTATATTCAGATTAAATGAGCCACTTGGAGGTCATTCAACAATTCAAAGCAGTTACTTAACCATCAGAGAAAAAGAATATTTAATAAGAATAAGCCTTGAGGACCCTTAAGATTGATTCAGCTAAGTTCTATTTTGTCTGTTGCTCATTGTGATCCCCCAAGCTAGTTTTGCTCCTCTTTTCTGTGTTGTATACTCATAGTTCCTTTGTTCCATGTATCTCTGAAAATATGTAATGATATGTAAATTCAATAGAAAAGGAATCCTTTTTGGAATTATCTTTTTTGTTCATTTCCATTTCTTTTCTTCACTGCTTATTAGATTAGAAGCTCCTTGAGGGCAATGGGACCTAAGACAGTTTGCATTTCTGTATTTCCAGGCTTTAACTTAACAGTACACACAGCAGATACTTTAACTTTGTGAGAGACTCTGTACTAACTTGAATTAAGATTTAAATACTGCCTGGTCTTTACTACACAATGGAGGTGATGAATCAGGAAGACAAGAAGCCATATGGGAGGGGAATGTAAGACAAAGATGGTCAAAAGGAGAAATTCTTGAAGGGTAAGGCATATGAACTAAGTTTTACTGTTGGCTGACAGCAACACTGAAAATTTAGGTCTTTATTTCCTTTAAAGGTACTATATATATAATTCCATCTCAAATGCACAGGTAACCTATTATTCTAAGGACAAGGCATATCTAAAAATATATTTTTATTTAAGTAGAAAACTAAGTCATGTCTAAGTTTTCAAGCAGCTTGAACTTTTTTTTTCCTCCCAGAAGAATCAATTTCATGGAAAAGAAACCACTGAGAAGATTCAACAGTAATTATGTCCCTCCCCTAGAGATCACTTAGACTTCACCTAAGGACTATTTTTATGGTGCTTTTGGGTATCTGGAACTGACAGATATCTACATCACCTTCTGTTAAAGGGCAAAATTATCTATTAAAATCAAACCATCCTTACCACCAAAGTCTCATAAAGGAACAATTTAAACAGGAGGGAGAAATTTAAATCCTCTAATGGAAATCAGATAAAGGAGGAGGGAAACAACAACTCACCTCCCTCTCCACTTTCTTTTCCCAGAAGCCCTTATTTTTGTAGTTGAAAACCCTCACATGACCTACACAGGAAACAAATTCTGTCACTCTAACAGACAGGTAGAAGTACAGTGTGTCTGCCAGAACTTCTCAGCAAGGCTCTTAATTCAACAAGCTGCAGCCATTTGTGTTTGGAATGCAATCACACCAGGCTCAATGTGCTAATCTACCCAGCAACTGATTAGTGTTAATTCTTCTGTGCAAAAAGGTTAATAATTATTGTTCCAGTATAAGCTTGTGCCTATGCCACAAGCCCAAAATGGATTTCCTGATTATAAACACCATATATGACAGGGAATCTTTTCTAACAGATACTGTGGCAATTAGGTAAAAAAAGGCAAAACAAGAAGTTGTTTTACATACTTCTTCCTATAACTCCTCCTACCTCTTTTCTCTAGTCCTTTCTTTGAATTTCAACTTTCATTCAGTAAATATTTAGCAAACCCCTAATGTGTTCAGAGCACAGTGAATTGAAAGCACATTTACAACGAAAAATATCATATTTTTTTTCAATGGGCAACTTCCAACCCATTTTAAACCCTTCATTAATACAATTTCCCACAGCTACCTCAGCCAATTAGCATATGCTTAGAGATTAAAGAGATTAAAAGATGCCATTGACTATAATTGCAGGAATAAAGCTTTTATAAATGAGTGCTTGCAGAAAGGCAGACAGGATTTTAATGCTCAAAGTGATCACAACTTTAAAAAAAAAAAAAAAAAAAACCTTGTTCCTGATCACAACTTTAATCCCAGGATTTTGAGACAGAATAAAGCAATTCCTCCTACCTTCTTAAATTCACTGAATGATTGTTTTAATTTGCTAAAGCTGTTTTGTGGGAAAGAGGAAGAGAAAAAGGAATGGAGCAGAGAAGGAAGGGAAGGAAGGGAGGGGGAAATGCGGAAGACAGGAAGGAAAGCATATTATAGTGGCAACATAAAGACATTTAATTCCTGAATGAAGATGTTGTTGCTACATGAAATGCTTTTTTTTTTTAGAGCAACCCATTCAGTGTTTTTCTAGTGAACATCAAAATCCATATTCAATCCATAGAATGATAAATTAAATCTATAGGAACTCTGCATCAGAGATATTGAGTATAGTCTACAGTGCAGGGGCTGTCCTATAGTATAGTAGACCTATTATTAATTGCTAAAATTACTTACCTGGGAAAAAAATAGGCAATTTTAACCTTGGACTATTCCTTCAGACTTCTAACACTATTGTTACACATTGGACAGGAAATTAAATAATATTTTGGCTCATTGATTCCTTAGTCAGACTATGTAACACACTGGGGTGTCAATAATTATCTCAAAGGGTGTCACTAATTCCTGAATATGAAATTAAATTTAATTTGCCTTAATCAATTTTAAAACTAAACATATGCTACACACGACTTTTTCTTGAGGAAATTTGAAGTGCTGTAATAATACAAAGATAAATTATTATAAAGTGCTTTGTGAGCCTTCATTAGCTATAGAATTCTGAGTGTGCATTGTTACTACATTTCTAAAAACTAAATGTAGAAGTTTTTTGTCACTTGGATAGAAGTACTGAAGTTCAGGTTGTGTGAGGCAAATTGAACTTGATCTCAAGGAGTGTCTTTCCTGACTGAGGGGTATCATATACTTAGTTGTTAACAGGGATGAATTTAGGCATTTTCTTCAGTCAGGGTCAAGACAAAAGCTTCATCACTGTGGATATATCTAGGTATACCTATCATATCATAATAGAAAGATTATTTTTTAACACAAAAGATACCAATTAGCAAAAGTGTAGGTTGATTCTATAAGAATAAGAAATATGCATGGCCGCGTGTGCGAGTGTGTGTGTGTGTGTGTTTGTGTGTGTGTGTGTCTTTAAATAGTAAAGTAGCATTGACAGCATGAAATAGACTGATTAAAATAGATGCAGGAGCACACAAGTCATTGGGGAGTTGACAATAGATAACATAGGGTATGGAAAGATCCTTTATATGACAGAGATAACCTAATGAGGCCTGAACTTATTCATATGAAAAAGAGGTCTTTGTAGACCCCATCAGTTGACCTGGTTGATGTTCTTATTCATGTATAGAATATCTTTCCAATTTTTTCTATGCTTCCTAGTCAAAGAAAGTCTAGTTTAATGGCTGTGTGTGTGTGTGTGTGTATGTGTGCACACATACACACCTTCATCAATATCATCTCATTAGCATTATTGTCAAAATCATGATAGAAATTACCTGCTAAACATTGCTATTATTGATTTATTTTTTGATCACAGGATATTTAAGTAATTTTTTTCAAAAGGAGAATTTTAATTCATATGTGAATGAGACACAAAAATGATTTCGCATTATATTAATTCTAAATTAACCATTGGAAAATAAATTTCATATTAGTTTTATTAAAACAATAAAGGATGTATCAGTCTTAAATTCTTTCATAGTTTATTCTGTAACTTGTATGAAAACATTTATTTGAAATCTTAATGGTTCATTTGATTTATGATAGCAAGTGATTTGCTCTGCTGTGGAGAATTAAATCAACTAACCACTATACACCTGTTGGTGAACCTATGGCATGTGTGCTGGAGGGGCTGCCCTCCTCCCCCTTTCCATCATGCCCGAAAACATTTTTCACATCACCCACCCCTCTGCCCAGCAGTCCAGTGGGAGTGCTTCCTCTCTTCCCTGGTTGGGGTAAGGCTCACATTTGCATAAGGGTCACACTTTAGGCACTCAGACTCTAAAAGGATTGCCATCACTGTACTAAATAAACACACACACACACATATATGTGTGTGTATATGTATATGCATGCAAACATATATATATATATACA
>NC_058131.1:188758490-188900214 GCF_016433145.1 Gracilinanus agilis | reverse complement strand
AAAAAAACTTCCTTATCTAAAACTTCTACAAAATTTTGCAGCTTCTATCTTGTGATGCCAAGAGGAGAACTCACAACGTGATGAACTTAGGCGTATACATTGCATATATATATATATATAAATATAATCTATATCATATTATCTGTTGTTGAAAGGAAAGGAAAAAGTAACAGGGAGAGAGAGAACATGGATCTCAAAATGTCAGAAAATAATTATTAAAATTGTATTTTCATGTAATTGAGAAATAGTACAAATATCAAATATCAAAAACAAAGGATGGTATACAAAATTTTACAACTCTTAGGATATAATTCAAAACAAATTGATCAGTTTATAATTCCACCAATACTATATTATCATTTTTCCATATACCCTTTAACATTTATCATTTCCCATTATATTATTTTAGCCATTGTGTGCGAGTCGATACCTCAGAGTTGTTTTCATTTGTATTTGGATAAATATAATGATATAGAACATTTTTAAGTATTTAAACATATTTATAAATAGTTTTGATTTCTTTATCCAGCAACTCACTTTTCACATGTTGATCATCTATCAGTTTAGAAATGGCCTATATTCTTATATATTTGACCAAATTTTCTATCTATTTTAGATAAGGTGTCTATCTGAGAAACTGTCCATAATTTTTTTGAACTTACTGCTTTCCTTATAATCTTGGTTACATTAGTTGTATTTGTAAAAACTCTTTAATTTAATATATTCAAACAACCCTTTTTCAACTTAAAGTATTAACTTTTATATTTTTACAAATTCTTGTATTTATAAATGTGATAGGTAATGTGTTCTCTGTTTTTCTTATTTAAAATTAATACTTAATTTTATGTTTTATTCATGTCATGTATATGTATGTAATATCTTTACATAATAAATTTATTAAAATTTATTTCTAAAAATAAAATTAAAAATTAAAAGACAGAAGGGATACCTCCCTTTATGAATAGGTTGTGTATCCATTTTGATCTTATCCTGGTAAATATTGGTTTTATGTAATTTCTGACAAATTGTTTTCCAGTATTATGTTTATTTCCTTCAGTAAAGAGGGAAAAAGTAAAAACCCTATATTTTCTAAAATATTTATAGCAGTTTTCTTTGTGGTGGAAAAGAACTAGGAATTACATCAATTGGGGAATGGCTAAACAAATTGTGATATATGCATGATTATAATGGATTACTAATACTCTATAAGAAATGACAGTTTTTTTTTTCATTTGTTGTTGTTTTTTAATGGAAAGACGTGCTTTAAAAAGAACAAAAAAAAAAAAAAAAAAAAAGGAGGACACCTGGGTGGGTCAGTGGACAAAGAGCCAGAACTTGAAACAGGAGGTCCTAGGTTCAAATCTGGCCTCAGGGACTTCCTACCTGTGTGACCCTGGGCAAGTCATTTAACCCCCATTGCCTAGACCCTTATTGCTCTTCTGCCTTGGAACCAAAACATAGTACTGATTTTAAGATGGAAGACAAGGGTTTAAGTAAAAGTTATAAAGAGTGAAAAGAGCAGAACCAAGAGAACATTATATACAGTCATAGAGATATTATTTGAAGAATGACTTCTTTGTATTTATCTCCAGAAAAAGAACTGATAAATGGAAATAAGCAAGACATAATTTTGCATAAACATATGTTTTGTTTTGTTTTGTCAAATGATGCCTTTTCTAATGGGGAGAGGGAAGGGAGTACATTTTAATGTAACAAATAAACAAATATATAAGTTTAAAAAAAATAAATGGAAGTCAGACAAGAATAACTAGCTTATAAATTACATGAGGGTATGGGCTAGATTTAATTTTACTTTTTGCATACTAATGTGTTGTATAATACCTAATGTACATATCAGGCTCTGAGAAGCATTGATCATAATGATATCTTTGATCAATTGATCTATATCCTCATTACTTTATAGGTCCAATTATCAATAAATCCCCCCAAACAGTCCCTCCTCCATCTGATTCCTCCACCAGTATCATAAAATATAAGGCCCTCTGTTCCTTTGACCCTTCAAATTTATCTAAAGTTCTTATTTTCAGTATTTGTCTGGATCCTTTATTTCTTTCTTAATATTTAATAATCAAAACTGGGAGCATACTGTTACAGGATTTTATGTATAGATGCCATCTATTTTTCCATAAATATATCCAAGAGACCTACAAATACATTAGCATAAAGTAAAACTGTATAGACATATAAACTGGACAAAAATAAAAACTGAATTAAAAAACTCTGAAACATCAGCATTTGCACTCTCTGGGAGTCAGATGATTTTGATTCATATTCTACTTTTCATAAAGCCTCTGCAAACTTCAGTAAGTCATGTAACCTCTAACTTTTAGCCTCAGTTTCTTCATCTGGAAAAATGCAGAGGTTTGATTAAACGTCCTACAAATTTTTAAGTCAAGGAGCCCTGATTATGATACCTATGATGCCATGTTCTTCTTCATTACAGTAGCACCTAGGATCAGTGTCATTGATAACTCATCTCAGTGTGCATTATTTTCCCTTAAGAGAATTACCATTCACTTAGCTAAGTTGATGTCCACCTACCTCTCATCTGCCTACTTATAGAACCATTCAAAATAACACTGAAATTTATCTTTACTGAATTGGCACTTCATTACCTAGAAAACATTATCATCATAAATAAGCTTTTTGAAATTGAACAATTGACTTAAGAATTTTCATTAGGAAATTAAAAGAAATATACTTCCATTATTTTTTTTATTTATCATTTTGAATCATAAATCAAAAAAGGCTTCTCATAAGAGATTTTGGATTTCAAAGGGTTTGGGCTATGTTTGGAAAGTTAAATGGAAGCAGTATTTATGGTTAATATACCTATAAAATATTACCCAGGAATTTTATAGTAACTAGTCTATCAAAAATTCAGAGTATTTTTAGATATTGGCTCATTAGCCATTAGATTACCACTAAATGAGAGGTAAGGATTATCATTATGATTCCTAAAATGTAGAACCTGGTCTAAACACAGAGACTGTGGTGGAATCGATTTGGTGTTATAGGAGGTGGAATGAGTAGATATTTGTATTCATATCCAAGAATTAGTATGATGTGATCTACTTAATTTTGGGGATGGGGGCTTGATTTCCTCATCTATAAAAAAGTGAGAACAATATCTTCAATGTCTATGTCACAGTATCATAGATTTATGACTACAAATCCAAACTCCTCATTTGATGAATGAGCAAACCAAGGCCTGGGGAGATAACTGGACTTGCTTAAGGTCACACAGGTACTAGGGTTCAGAGGTTGTTGAGAGCCGTTGGATGTAGGAAGCCATTGGAGAAATAGGATCAAATTTAGGGCCTATTATCTGGATTCCCTATGTGACCAATCCAGACTGAGGCAGTCTTTGTGTTTGGTTCTGGTCACCTGAGCCCCGAAAAGCTCTGGTACCAGCAGATAGGTTAATCCAAAAACAACTTGATCCGTCCAAGAGGCTATTAGGAGTCATTTAGAGAAACAGAGTCTGTAACAGATATTTTATCTGGATCCCATTACAAAATCATCAGCAAGTAAAACTGTGTGTATGACTTTTCTGCACTGCATGTCAGGATGCAGACAGAATGGGCCATCTAAGATAAAAATCTGAGGCTCCTCTTTTGACTCAGTTTTTGATCCCCACCTTTCTTAGAATTCTTATTGGAGAGCTTTGAAGTGGCAGACCAGCATCTACTGAGTTGATGATTCCTCTCCTTGATAATTGAGAAGCCTGAATCCTAACAAACATTACTTAGATAAGGTTGCATACTTAGATTAGAACTGGTGCCTTTAGCAGAACTCAGTTGGTGAGCATCTCCATGGGGTATTTCCACTCCCAGAGTTATCCCCTACTAAATTGGTGGTTGGAATTTGGCCATTTGTCTTTGCACCTTTACTCTTTAGACTTCAATAGGTTATGTGTGATTGGTTACCCCTACACAGCTGTGACTCTTTGTGTTCTTTGCTTGAAATCAGTATATAATAAACTCCCAAGCCCACAGAATTCAGAACAGCATGGGCTAACCACTAGTCTAGTTGTTCTCATTTTCTTTCTCCTGCCTCAACCATCCTGTGCCACCAACGTGGACCCCAAAACCATATAGAGGGTGGCCCCCTATAAGAGGTGGAATTTGAACCTATTTCCAAATTCAAACCTTTTTTTTATTATTGCCTCCTCATGGTTGCTGTAAGGCTCATGGAAGAATATTTGAAAACTAATATGCAAACTTTAAAGCACCAAATAAATGTCAGTTTTGATTGTAATGTAGCTATTTTGTATATGGGATAGTACCCACTTTTCTACCTTGAACAGAAATATTACTCATTGTAGAGAAGAAAGAGTCCCAAATAATTATTAAATTTCATTAATTTTTAAAGTTATATTGATATCTTATGGTTTATTTCACCTTTATTTATAGATATGTCTTTCCCTAGCCCCTAGCCTTATCCAAACTTAACTTGTTCAGTGAGCTTTCTTTTATAACAAATACATTAGAAAAAATGCTTTTTTCTGATATCATTCCACAGCTGTGTTCACTACTTGTCCAAGGAAAGGAAGTTAGTAAACGTCCTCATCTCTTTTTTTAGGGTGAACATTGATCATTATAACTACTAGTGTTCAGAGTAAAAAAAATGTTGAAAGCTTTATTAGAATGTTGAGAGTAGGGACTGTCTATTGCCTCTTTTTGTAGCCACAGTGCTAAGACTGGCACACAGTAGGTACTTAATAAATAGTGACTGACTAATTCTATATGTCCTCCTTGCACTCTAACTATGTTAATTTTTGATATGTCAGTTCAATTCCACTATTTCTTCTGGCAGAAGCTGTACTTTATATAGATTTTACCTGGGGATTTTTTTTTCTTAGAATTCACAGAAACTTACACAATTGTCTTGGCCAGTTTCATATCCCATGATAACATTGCAAAATTTAATACCAAGGAGGCCCAACATGTATAGCTTTAAACATTAAGAATGCACTTTACCTGGAGGTAAAATTTCTTTATTAAGGTAGTGAATAAACTTTAACATTTATTGCTGTAGCATTGTTATCTTGGTGTTTCATATTGTAGCTCATGGCCATTTGAAAGAGATTGTTGACATCAAAGCTCTATTCTCTGAGTCCATCTCTCAACTCTAAATGAGGAAGCAATTTGGGAACAGGAGGAGAGGAGTAAGTGGAGAAGATACTCTTTTTAAAAAAAATCAGAGAATACGAGACTCATTGTATTTTTGTTGGTTGCTATTTATTAGGGAAATAGGAATGATTTTTGCTTTTTCTGTCATTTGCCAGTTAGACAAAACTTTTTCTGACCCTTAGTTTCCTAATTTTAATTTTTTCTTTTCTTTTCTTCCTTCTTTCCTTCCTTTTCTTTGTTTCTTTGTTTTTCTTTTTTGTTTCCTTCCTTTCTTCCATTCTCTTCCTTCCTTCCTCTCTCTCTCTCTCTCCTTTCCTTCCTTCCTTTCTTTTTATAGATTTCAGGAATAACTCTGATGAGTATCATGAAATGTGAGAATTTTAGAAAATAGATGGAAATACAGAAGTCTGTCATGGTATCTATGAAATGTAATTAAGACTGAGAGGAAGGATCCCAGAATTTGGAGCATACATTTTGTGTAATATGAATGGGAAAATATCATCAAGAATCACATAAAATGAAGTGATATCAATAGATTGTGATTAGTACATGAATTTGTACATTTGTAATGAAATAAATACCCACATGAATCTCATTTTTGTGACTTTGAAACATTTCTGTGATCTCTTCCAGCTCTATTTTCTTCCACTCTTATGTGGTATTTTCACCTTCTTCCATTCTGATATTACTTACTGACAACTTGGTACCATGTTTTTTTCAGAACATTGCCCTACTAGTTATCTAAGCTATCAACTTGCCATTCCCCTCTGTCAACAAATAATATTCCCAGGCTTCCTCTATCCTTATTCTACCTCCAATTAAAAAAAATCTTCCCTTATTTCAGATTATTATCCTCTTATCTTTCCTCATCTTCATTGCCAAATCTCTAAAAAGAGTAAAAAAGTAAGAGTCTTTAGTCACTGCCTTTGCTCTTTCACAATACCCTCACTTATCAGCTACTGGGAACTTAATTTATATTACTATTTCCCTCTTGTATTTCCTTTTCATAGCATTATAGGCTTAGTGCTGGGGGGACCTTAAAGATCATGGACTTTTCAATTCTTTATAGAAGAGGAAGCTAAACCTCAAGGAGATTATATTACTTGCCCAGGGTAACACAGCTAGTAATTGCCTGAGATAAGATTCAAACACAGGTCTTCTTGATTCTAAATGCAGTGTCCTATCCATTATACCATATTTCCTTTATCTGTTACCTATCCAAGTTATCATAAATTTAGCCTGAATTATTTTTTAATTCTTTAATTTTTTTCCATAATACACTTGGATATAAATTTTAATTATCATTTTCTGACATTCTTTGATCCATGCTTCCTCCCATTCCTCTCCATTTCCAAAGACAGCACGTATTATGATACAGGTGGTATATGTATTCTAATGTACATATTTCCAAATTTGTTATGTTGTAAAACAAGTTATATAACTTACACTTGAGAAAAAATTTTTGAAGGAATCAAGTGAAGAATGTTATGCTTCAATTTTCAGTCAAACTCCATCAGTTCCTTTTATTGCAGTGGATGGCCTAATTTTGTCATGAGATCTTAGAGTTGTGTTGGATTTTTTGCACTGTTGATAATAATTAAATCATCTACCATTGATCATTATATGTTGTTGTTGTTACTGTCTACTATTTTCTTTTGGTTCTATTCACCTCACTTTGCATTACTGAATTTAATTCCTTCTTGGTGTTTTTGTGCTTATCATGTTGGTCATTTCTTATGACACAATATTATTCTATTGAAATCATATGCCTGAACTTGTTCACCCATTCCTCAATTGACGGATACCCTTCAGTTTCCACTTCTTTGCCACAACAAAAAAAGTTCTTATATATATATTTTTTTCTGTTCAAGTAGTTTGTTTCCCCCTGTCTTTGATCTCTTTCACATAAAGAATTAGGAGTGATAATGGTTGGTCAAATATTATTCACAATTAGAGGGCCCCATGATGGTTTTTATCAGTTCCTAGCTTCACCAACAGTGTATTTGTGCCCCTATTTTTCCTCCAGCATTTCTCATTTTCCTTTTTTTGTCATGATGGACAGTCTGATAGATGTGAGGTGGCACCTTGGAGTTGTTTTAATTTGAATTTCCCTAATTAACAGCGATAAAGAACATTTTTTTAATGTGGAGTTAAATTTCTTCATTTGAGAATGGCATGTTAACTTTACCTTACATTCTAAAGATACTTTTCATTTCCTCATCCTTCCTAACCTCTCATATGTTTTAGTATCTTCTTGACCATCATATTGGTTTCCATATTTTGCAAGGGGTGCCACAGGAATCAAAAGTGTTTGTCAGAATTAAGGTCATTCAAATGAGGCTTTGGAAGTAGGACCAGTAACAATTCAAATATTATACAATTTTTTAAAAAGGAAAAGTTATAATTAGTTCAACTATCTAGGCCAAATATTAATGAATGAAAAGAAATAGGTAGCTAGGCATTGTATCATACCAGAGTTGGGAGCAAAGGGTTACTTTATTAAGGTAAGTAAAAAGGAAATCTCAGCTCTGATTATTAGTTCTTGAGCAACCATGTGAAGAAAATTAATTCACCTTTCTTCACCTTCTTTCTTAATTTGTAAAATGATAATATTAGTGTAGATGACATTAATGTCCCTTTTGCTTTTAATGTATCTTCCCTTTTCTGTCACATATATAACTTTCTTTTCTCCATCATCTCCTACATTGAATCAGTTGCCATGTCTAATTCATTCAATCTACAAAATACCTCTCACCTTACCACATTTCTATTTCTTCTATAAATGTGCAAGTACAGGCCATCATTATCTCTTTCTTTTAAATTACTACAGTATGTTCTTAACTGGCCTTGCTGTTTACATTCTTTTCTTTCTAATTCTTCATTCACACTACTCTGAGTAGTCTAACTAACATTCTAAAAACAAACAAAACTGTGAAGTTCAAATTCTCCAAAGTGAAGTTCAAATTCTTCATGTCATTTGAAGCTCTCTAAAACCTGGTTTAAACTTGCCTTTTCAGCCCTATTGCAATACACAGAAACCCTTCCCAGGCAAATTGATGGTAGTCAAATTGATTCTTCCCCTCCATTTGTGTCTTCTCTACCATTTCTTCCATTTTCCTTACATCATCACCTATGCTTAATATGGATGTCTGCCTAACCTGGTCTTCCTAGAAATAAATAAGAAAGTAAACAAATAAATAAAATAATCTCTATTAATTGGAGTTCTTTCTTTTTCTCAAGGCCCAAATATTCTACTTCATCCAAAAAGTATTCCTTGTTGGACTCTGATGAAATTCATCCCTTTGCTCTAATTTCTCAATATTTTGACTGCTTTCTGCCTTTGCACTTATCACCTTATCTTGTGTTAATTCTGAAATTTTATATTCCAATTAGATTATGAGGCTTAAAAACATCATATCTATATCTCTCTGTCTATCTTTCTATCAATCTAGCTATATTTCTATATATTTATGCTGGGCATATAGGATGAATTCTCAGAAGTACTTCATAGATAGTAATTGTTCTAAATATGTTTTTTTTCCAATTATCTCTTGCAGATCTCTTTGAGAAAAGCATGACAGGTGATTTTATTACCATTTTGTAGATGAGGAAATTATCTTAGAGAGATATAATGAGTCGTCCAAGGTCATAAAGATAATAAGAGGGAAAGAGAAGACTAGAATTCCAGTCATCTTATTCCTGAGTATAATGCATGGTACACAAAGTGCATATGGTTTTACATTCATTATGCCAAGATAAGGGATCTTATCTTCTTTTGTGCCACAGACTCCTTTGGCAGTCTAGGGAAGTCTTAGTAGTCTTTCTCATAATAATGACTCCAAATGTATAGTATAAATTCCTAAGATTACAAAGAAAACATTATATTGAAATATAGTAATCAAAAACTTTTAAAAAGATGTTCTTAGAAGTTAATAATCCCTGTTGTAAAGCAAAATCATTTTCAATGATTTCAATTTCATAGATATTAAAAAATAAACAAAACCCAGATCAAACACTACTGTTCATTCAAATATTCAGCTGACATTGGGCAAATCCCTTAATTTCTTTGGGCCTATTTCCTTGCTTGCACAATGAAAGGACTGAACTAGATGATTTCAAAAAACACTTTTAACTCTAAATATGTGAGCTATCATCAAATATAGTTATTAATAGCAGTATTGTGATATGTTATAAAGAACTTGCAATTTGGGAACAGGAGACTAGGCATCTACTTCCACTTCTGTCTCTAAATAGCTATGACCTTAGTCAAATCACTCCTCATCTCTGGACATGAGTTTTCACAGCGATAAAATGAAGTGGTTGGATTAGAAACTCTCTAAAGTACCTTGCTCTTTAGCTTTATGTTTCTGAGATTTACTTGTTACTTATAAAAATTCAATCATGTTTTTTATATGTACTTTATAAGCAGCCAGGGAGAATTAATGCATGTTTAATGGGAACTCTAAATGTAACTACAAAAGTGGAAACTTCTTACTTAAATCACATTGGCAAGGCAAGTAAAATAAAAATCAGGAGCAAAGATTCAGTTATGGTCATTTGAATTTATAGCTGTTATTTTTCATCTTTTTTTCATCTCATTTTATAAGAAGAATAAATAATTCAAATAGTGAATATTAAGTATTACCACACTTTCATTTTCTTCAAATAGTCATTTACCTTTTAATTAGCAAATGTTAAAGGGAGAGTACAAATTCAGAGGCATAAAATAGAACAAGATATATGGAAGCATTCCTTGGAACTCAGCTGAATTTAAAAAATGCCTTTCAAAAGAGCATATTGTCCTCAATAATTTAATTTTAAACTCCTCATTTTATCTTTTTTACTTAAGGAGGGGGCAAAAGATATTGAAAAATTTTGTGCTCTCCACTAAAATTAAATAGAAATTATGTGTTGTGGTTGTTTTTTGATAGACTGAGGTCCATACTATCCATCCACTACATTCTCCCACCCACCCACTAAATTATGTCTGTATTTGGAAGCTGTTATTTAACATATTGCAAAGGAAGGGTCTCCAGACCTGTGAATTCCATGTTATCATTATAAATAATCAACTAACAAACTAAAATAAAATGTGAGAGAAAACTACCATAGCCAGGGGGCAAGATTTCATCCAGTTAAATTATGAACAACAATAAAGGGTATTCTGGTTTTGATATGCTTACATAAAGAAACACCAGAGTTGTTGCTATATTTATTCTTCTTTGTCACAAGATCAGAGAGAGGCTTTATACATTCCATAACGGAAATAGGGTAGTATGTACTAAAAGCAATGTTGAATACTAGCAGTTCTTCTATTTAGCCTGAAATGCCCATTTTCTGATCATTGATTACAGAAGATAGTATCTTTAAAATAACAATGTGGTTCATATATTGATAGTAAGAAATAAAAGATGGATGGTGATGAATGTTCTGTCATACTCTATGAAACACAGAGAGACCTAGAGGAACGTTTCAACATTGTTGGGTAGGTCTATCAGGGAAGATTTTACAATGATAGGGGACATTTCTATAGTCACTTAGAAGTTTCCAAAGTGTTTTATACATAATCTATTTAATATTCTTAACAACCCAAAGAAATGTCATTTTTTTTCAAATATTACATGTGAGAAAACTGAGGCTATAAAGAATAAATGATTTACCCCAATTTCACACAACTAACAAAATATCTGAGATAAAATTCAAAACTAGGCTTTCCAGACTCTATATCAAACTCACTATTCAGAGCACCATGTAAGGATAGGACAGTATTAGAAAGAAAAGATGATAATGATCTATTCTGGAGGAGAGTATGTCATTAATCACCTATTAATCAAATTTTTTTATAAATAACCTACTATATTCCAAGAACTATATTCAATGATGTGGATATGGAGACAAAAAATGAAAAATAATTCCTTCCCTAAAGAAGTGGTGTACACATACACACATATACACACACAATATAGGAAGGGGTTGGACTTAAGATTTTATTGGTATTGGAAAGGAGCTCTTCACTGAAGGAACTCCCTTTACTAAAGTATCTAGGCACTTTTTTCTGCAATGTGGGGTTTGAAAGATTTTCTTATAGCAATGAAAGGTTACATGATTTTCGAAGGATCATACAGACAGTATGTGTCAGAGGTAGACCTTGAATCCAGATCTTGTTGGTTTTAAAACAAGGTCTCTATCCACTAAACCATGCTGCCTCTCATATATACAATTAGATAGATGTGAGATTTCAGGTGAAGGGGAATTGGTCAGAGTATGTATCTAGTGTTCCTCATGTTTAAAGTGATGTAATGTAATTTGGAACCCTAAGTGGCTAAAGCAAGAAAAGGACCAAATTTATGTAGGGAGATAGGCAGTTTAAAGATACAAAGACTGGATTTGATGAATACTACTACTTATTGCTACTCCTACTATCACCATCACCACCACAGCTACTACTTGCAGCTTGCATTTACATAACACTTTAAAGTTTGCAAAGTACTTTATTCTTACTTACTTTATTTTCAATATTTTTCCATGGTAATATGATTTTTTCCTACTCCTTTTTCTTCCCCACTCCATTATATGACAACCAATTCCACTGGGTTATACATGTATCATTGTTCAAAACATATTTCCATGTTATTCATAACCCTAATCATATCCTCATCAAAATATGTGATCAATCATAAGTTTTTCTTCTGTGTTCATGTTTCCACAGTTCTTTCTTTGGATGTGGATAGCATTCTTTTCCATGGGTTCCTCTGGATTGTCCTGGATAATTGCATTGCTGCTAATAGAAAAGTCCATTACATTCAATTTATCACAGTGTTTCAGTCTCTGTGTCCAATGTTCTCTTGGTTCCATTCCTTTCACTCTGCATCAATTCCTGGAGTTCCAGTTCACATAGAAATCCTCCAGTTCATCATTCCTTTCAGCACATAAGTATTCCATCACCATCAGATACCACAATTTGTTCAGCCATTCCCCAATCAATGGACATACCTTCATTTTCCAATTTTTGCCACCACAAAAAGAGTTACTAAAATATTTTTGTACAAGTATTTTTCCCTATTATCTCTTTGGGGTACAAATACATCAGTGGTATGGCTGGATCAAAGGGCAGGCATTCTTTTAAAGTCCTTCATGAATTATTTCAAATTGCCCTACAGAATGGTTGGTGCAAAACACTTTAAAAATAATTCTTGGAGATAGGTGCTATTTTTATTATACCTTTTTTACATATGAAGAAACTGAGGCAAATCTGAGACTGGATTTCAACTTTGGACTTCCTGACTTCAGGTCTATCCACTATGCCACCTCATTGCTTCGCACATGAAAAATGGTGAAAAATAACACCATTTTTTATTGAACATGAACTCAAATTGTGAAATTTTTAGACTTTGTTTTCCTGGATTTTCCCATGAACAAAACAATATTATATTCAATGTTGACTCATCTTACATCAAAAATCAGCGAAATGGCATATCCACAAAACAATACTGAATAATCAGATCTTTCAAAAACTTAACATTCCTAATGAAATATATCTCAATATAATTCACTAAAGCCAAGTATCAAGTCTCCAAAAAATTAAGCTGTAAAAACTCATCCATATGCTAGTAGCTCAAATATTGTCTTGGTTCCTAAAATGAGTGGATCGTATTTTTAGTACCAGCTTCACTTTGCCATTGTTTATTGGATATGCTCAGTACCCTGATGAAAAGAGTAATTCTCCCACAGTGAGGTCTTAATCACTGCTGAGATTTTGCTTTAGCTATCCTCTCTCCCTGAACATTACTGGCTGAATTGATTAGACACTGATAGCTCTTAAATCTTAGCTAATGACAAGTGTATTTTTAGCCACTGGACAAAAATTCAAACCAGAAAAATGCAGGTGGTTGTGAAATACGGCACTAACAATTTATTTGCCAATTTTCCTAGGGCTATTTTTAAAAAATGAAAACAATTGTGTTTTAAGGGGTGACCAGAGAAGCAAGTACAATAGAAAAAAATAAAATGAATTTAAAACAAAACTAATGTGAATCAGAAGAAGAATATGAAAATGGGATTTTTCCTTGTGAGTCAATAAAATATCTTCCTTTCTATTAAGCGAATCATATTATATGAAGTACTATTTCTGTTCTGGAATACATAATTGATTTACAAAATAAGGAATAAGATTTTGAGATTAATTGTGAAGATTTTGTATAGATATTCATATGAAATGAATTTTGGTACCTTCTCTTTGATCTTGTCTTTCTTTGAAGACAACATTACTCTTTGAGAAATGACAGCATTTTGGAAGCAAGAGCAAAAGTCAGTCCTTTGCATTAGTGGGCTCAAAGTAATGGGTCTAGGGGAATCTTCCATAATGGTTCCCTTGTCACTCTGAGGAGATGAGAGGTAGTTCTCATCTCATAATAGTAGAATCATGAGATTTAAGTTAAGGAGATTTTTTTCCCTTCTGAAAGTATCTGATAGCAAAGTAGATTGAATGAGAGAAACTTTGTGAGAGATGGAATAACTATGTTCCTTCAAGCTATACACCATCCCTTTAAATGATTTCTCCAGCTATTACTGTTGACCTCACCTTAAGAAAAAAAAAAAAAGAAAACTTGTCTTATCTATTTTGAATGAACCTGTATATGTATAGATGTATTTGTGTTTGTGTTTTTGCGTGTGTGTCTGTGTGTGTGTGTGAAAGAGAGAAAGACAGAGAGAGAGGAAGAGGCAGAGAAGACGGAGAGGGGATGATTAAATTTTTTTGTCTCCTAATAAAAGTTAAGCTCCTTGAAGATAGGTACAATTTTATCATTTTAGCTGTCACCTCTAGTACAATAGCACACTAACAGTAATATATTGAATTAGTGTCATAATAAATGATTGTTGATTGATTGGTTGAGTTTAAGAAATATCCTGTATGGATAAATATTTCTGATATATGTGACTCATTTATGTGAGAGTGACACAAAAGGGGGAGAAAATGGAAAGGGAAAGAAATGTTTGCTAATTATATTTATCAATCATTAATTATAGTCTGGGGAATAATTTACATTCTCAAGCATTTATTTGGAGACAGAAGGTACCACTAGGGAGAAGATATGGATTCTCCATAATGACTATTTAGAAGCAACATAAAGAAGAAAATGGAATGGAAGTAAAATGGGGGGAAACTTTGTTTTTGAACTTCAAGATAGAAAACCAAGGAAAACCTTTTAATATTCACTTACCTTTTCAAATATAAGTAACTATTAACTTTCTTCTTATCTTTGTATCTTCCATTAAAAAAATAATTCTAAGAAACCTAGCATTCATATAGGTATCCCTACCTCCAAGGAATCCCTACCTCTCCAATTAATCATTGCCCAAAGTACCTTTGAGCATGTCATTTTTTATCAAAAACCTTCACTGATTATTTCTTATCAGCTGAAACACAAACTCCTTACCCTGGCATTTCAGACTCTCTATAACTGTTCTTTACTTGCTTGTGAGTTACCTTTCCAGGCTTATTTCCTATTACTCACATTCACATACTCTATAGTACTTCCCATTAAATTGTTTTCTGACCTCTTCCTGAACTCTCTGGTCCCCGTGCATTCATAGAGTCAATCTTCCATGAACAGAACATAGTCCCACTTTATTTCTGCTTATTGAAATTCTTATCTTTCTTCATTTCCTGGCACAAGGTCTGACTACAAAGCATTTTCTGTACTACTCCTGTTTTTCATAGCTAAAAAGGATCTAGATTTTCCCCAAGTTTTCCTAGAGCTCTTCACCTATAATTCTCCTTTGATACCAAGTCTTTCTATATTCCATCATGCCTATCTGTGTAGATGTTATACCTTTTAACCCCACTAGATAGTAAATTTATTGAGAGCAAGGATTTTGAAATTTGTCATCATTATTTCTCCAGAATTCAGTCAAGTATCTTTCACACAGTAGATACTTATTATTTGTTGGATTCAATTGTAATATTTCTGAAATATGGAATTATGAGTTGGAAATCATATTAGTGATCATCTCCTTTAACAGGTAAGGAAATAAAATAGCACAGGCCAAAGGTGAAATAACAAAGTCCATGATTCTTTCTAATGGCAGACCTAGATCTAGAATGAAGATCTTATACTAGCTTTTCCCCCCTAATTTCACATTCTGGTCCTTTATGTATTTTGAAATTTCTGTACTGAATAATATGAATTTTTTGGAGATGGAATCAACTTTACCTTTTAGATAATCATTATGTGATATGCTTCTTCACATTTCTTTCTTCTTTGGAGAATGATTAATTCTATCACATGGAAAATTAGAACAGTGAGGGGATGTCATGTTACTAGCACTTTCAGCTATATTGATTTAAAGCATACTAAATATATAACATTATAGTGATATTTTAAAATATTGATTTAAACAGCATATATTGATTTAAAGCATACTAAATATATAACATTATAGTGATATTTTAAAATATGAACTGTTGAAAAATGCTATTTTGGTTGGGAGTCAATTGTAATAATTTATTCTTCTTTGCTAATTAAAAAAAGGTAGGTAGGGACTAATGAAGTAAATTGACCGATCTAAAGTAATAATTTGTTAGTTGCAGAACAGGCCTTTCCATTTTCACAGGATGCTGAAAATATCAGGCAGTGAGGTTTCCATTGCAATAGAATTACTACCATTTTTGTATTTTATTATCAATTAACATCATTATTAGCCAGAAATTAGAGGGCACATATATTTCCCTAATTTATTAACTCAAAACTAGGGTGAATTTCTTGTACTTAATTACTCATATGCCAAATATTTTCTCATTTAATATTTCATATTATTTATATATACATTCCAAGTTTTAAGAAAGAAAATTAACTGACTATTTTTGGAAGGTGGTATGATATCGTTAAAATGAAGAAAATGGTTAATATAAAATAATTAAAGCTATGCCTTTAATAGTATTATACCCTTTCTCTATGGATTAAAATTATACTGTTTTTACAAAAATATGAATGAGATATAAAGCTTCCATTTTTGTCAAAATGAGAGCTATCATTGGAAAATATCATGAGTATGCTCCTGTGACACCACCTGTCTTTTTTTTTTTTTCTGTAGTTAAGAGTCTGCTACCTTAGCTGCCATGGAATGCTATGTTAATGAGGCCAAGACCATCCAGTTTTACTTTATTCTGGGCATGCAGTAGTACCAAAAACCACTATTCTTTAACAGGTGTGTCTTGGGTGAAGTGAAACTAGACTATGGATTCAGCTTCATCAATCCATTTCAATTAACATTCAAATATCTCAGTGACATGCCCTGCTTATATTGAAGCTGTGGCAATATCTTTGTAGGGAGAAATGATGGAGGTAGGGGAACAGATTAATGTCAACAGAGACACAGGAAAATTACAGGCTTCTTTTGTGTTGGAAGAATTATAGTTAAAGCCCTGAGATCCTACTCAGGATTGGTTGGAAGTAGAAAGAGAGGAGGAAAATGTCTTCTTCTCAATCCCACCTTTCTCTCTACCCCTCCTCCCTTGATTCTTCTTCCCTCCTTTCTTTTCTACCTGCTTTCTTTTTAACTTCTCCCCTCCTTCTTTCCTATCCTTTTCTCTCTATTTTTGTCTCTCCCTTTCTGCCCATTTGTCTTCAACTTTCCTCACTTTATTCTCTTCTCTTTGATTCTCTGTCTTTGCCTTNTAAGTAATAACACTGACTTCTTGGAGGCCAGTAGAAAACTACACTTATGGGATATGAAAACTATGAAGACTCCATAAAGTAAGAAAAGGACTTTCAGCAACTAGGAATTGTGCCATATCCTTTGCTCTTAAATATACTTCATCCAGAGACATTATGTGAGTATGGTAGAGTGTTGCTCCAGTTTAGGGGAAATGTCTTTATAGTTCATATTTTTTTCTAAACCTTCTGAATAAATTTTCACTGTAAATAGGAATTGGGTACATTCCTTTAGATGGGACACTAAATTAGGGATCTTATATTATATTATTATTTCTGTGAATAATTTTCATTTCCAGAGATTACACATAGATGCAATTAGTACTATCAAGAAAGAATGTAATGGAGGAAAAGTGATAGAGAAAACAAAATTTCTTTCAGAAAAGTTGAAGAATGGGAGATTACTTTAAATTTAAGATATCAGTTAAGGCTTCAAGAAGGAGCCTCACCTGTTAGGGCCTGAAATATAAGTATGATTTCATGAGGGCAGATTGTGCAAATATTCTATTCTGCAGCCTTAGTTTGGAAGGAGTTTAATGAGAATCTAAGGAGTTTGTTCTTTAAATAGTATAAAATCACCAGAGATAGCACTCCTTCCTGAATCCCTTATTCTAGGTAAATTAATTTACTTACTTTTCTCCAAATATTCCTTTAAACCTTCTTGCCAATGGTATCTTTGAAAATTATTTCCAAACCTGCAAGGGCTTCCTCCTAACTCTCCACATATAAGTAATTAAAGGTCCATCTCAAGTTCTCTTCCTCTATGAAGTGTTCGCAGATGACCCTGATACCCTATTAACTTTCTCTTTTTTAATAATATATTTTTATTTCTTCAAGTTTACATATCAATAGAATGCCTTAATATTTGTTTTCTGATATTTTGTAATTCATGTTCTTTCTCCCTTTCAGTATTCCCTCCTCTTTAGGAAGACAAGTAATACGATATAGGTTGCACATATATTATTATATAACACATATTTCTATTTTCTTCTGTTGTAAAAGAAGATAGATATTGCTTATACTAGAGAAAAATAAATGGAGGAGATAAATTACTGAATGAAATGTTTCAATTTACATTTAGATTTTATTCTTTCTATGGCAGAAGAATTCCTTTGGTTTTTTAATTATGACTCTTGGAGTTGTCTTGGATCCTTGACTTATTGATAATAATTCATTATTCACAATTAATCATCACACACAACGGTTGTTACTTTATACAGAGTTCTGGGTTTGCTCTCTTTATTTTGTGTCACTTCATAAAAGCCTTTCCATGTTTATGTCTCTGTGTGTGTGATCGGGTGGTTTGTCATTACTTATAACACAATAATATTTTATTACAAGCATATGCCATTCCCCAATTGATAGACATCCCTTCAGTTTCCAATTATTTGCCACTACAAAAGGAGTTGCAAAAATTTTTTTTTATACACATAGGCCCTATTCCCCTATCTTTGATCTCTAGGATACAGATTTAGGAGAGATATTCAAGGGTAATGGGGTATACAAATTTTGATGGCCCTTTGAGCATGGTTGCAAATTGTGCCCCAGAATGTTTTTTTCAGTCCCTAGTTCCACTGCTGTGTGTTAGTGTACTGATTTTTCTACATTCCTTCCAATATTTGTCATTTTCCTTTTTATTTTATTGGACCATCTGAAAGCTGTGAATTGATACTTAAAAGTTTTTTTTTTTAATTTGCATCCTATAATCAATAGTTATTTTGAGCATTTTTCATATGACTAAAGATAGTTTTAGATAATTTTAATTTTTACTTCTGAGAAAAGTCTGTTTATATCCTTTAAAGGTTTGTAAATTGGTAAATGCTTTATATTCTTGTTTTTGACTTGGCTCTTTATATATTTGAGAAATGAAGCTTTTGTCAGAGATTTTCTATAATTTTTCCAGTATATTGCTTGGCTTTTAATCTTAATTGTATTGCTTTGTTTGTTGAGTAACTTTTAAAAATTTAATTTAATCAAATTTATACTTTTACATTTCATAATATTTGCTATATCTTGTTTTGATCTGAATTTTTCCCTTTTCCATAGATCTGACAGGTAATTCATTTATGCTCCCATAATTCATTTATGGTATCAATCATTTCAAAATCATGTGTCCAGTTTGAATTTACCTTGGTATATGGCTGATCTTTCTATTTTAACTTCTAAACACATTATCTTAAACTCAATTGTGTGTGTGTATGTATATATAAAATTCATGCCTTGTCTTCAAAATCAAGTTTTTTAAACTTTTTGCCTTAGTCTTCTTCTTCTAATTGCTCTCACCATGTCCAGTAGTATGAGGTTAATTAATATGTTTATTTATTTACTGAATATTGTCTTGGGTTAAAGTTTTATATAATAACTTGTCAAATTTCTACTTTAAAAACTTATGATTAAAAAACCAAGATGATGACCATGTAGAAACCACCCCTAAAAGTGAATCTTATACACTCTATTAAAAAAAAAAGATATAGTCCTCCTGCTAAACTAGTACTTATTTCTTTATGGTTACATGAATAGATGTCCTGCTGCTTTTTTCTACATAGGGATACACAAATCTAGGTTGCCTGCAGTCATACTATTTCAAGCTGTGACTTTTTCACACTTCCCAGGCCTAGCAGAGTGAGCTCATCCAGTGCTGGGATGAGAGACCTCCCTGGGAAAATTCACAAAGTGTAGCTGCAAGCTTTATTAGTCATTCAGTCCTATGAACTTCTGGTTGGAGGCTTGATTTGTTCACAAATTCATTGAGCACAGCATCACAGAATGTTTAAACTGGAAGGGCTCTAAGAGACCATCTAACCCAATCCACTTACATTTTAGATGAGGAAACTGAAGCACTTCTAACCCTAGAAATAGCTGGGTGATTCTCACATGATTAGTGCCTAGCTAATGTTTCTTTTGTGCCTAGTTTTTGAAATGGGAAAATCTTACTCAGAAGCCTCATTTTAGAGATATTCTTAGTTTCTCAAAGACTTTTCTAGAAAAGGGAAAGTACTGGGAGGTCCTCCAAAAGTAGAGAGATTTTGAGTGTGATTGAGCCCATACGTCTCTTCCCAAGACCAGTTTAAGACTGGAGAAGCTCAGAGCTAATTTGGCCAAGGGATATGAACTTTCTAGCCTCACTAACTCTCAAACACTCTCTATTAAGTCTCTGAATATCGCATTAGGTTCTATCAGAGCTATATGCTGATGTCTTATGGAAAATGAGGAGAGAATTTTCAGTTCTTAAAGTCTGTACCAGTAGAGTACACTCTTTAGCTGATTCTTCAAAGTTACACAGAATTACTGTCTAGCTATGGGGATAGACTATTTGACCAGAGCAGCTAAAAGCAAAGAATCTAATGCCTGTGATATTTGGCCATAATCATTAAGACCATCTACTAAGGCAGAGATTTTTAAAATGAAGTTCATGAAATTTTAAAAATATTTTGATGATGGCATTTGAATAAAATTTGTTTTCCTTTGCAATCTCATATATTTACTTTTATGTGGTGTGTGTGTGTGTGTGTGTGTGTGTGTGTGTATTCCAAGATGGAAGTTAAGGGTACATATGTACTAGAATAAGTACTAAGTATTGGTTCCAAGGCATATGAGTGCTAAGAGTTAAGTGACTTGCCCAGGGTCATACAGCTGGGAGGTATCTGATGTCAGATCAGAACCTATGACTTCCCCATCTCTAGACCTAGCTATCAATCCACTGAGCCACCCCGTTGCCTCCTAAAATAATTTTTTGAGCATAGAAATTTCACTACACTGTCAAAAGGATCAAAAGCCTCAAAAAAAGACTAATTTTTCTCTGTCCTAAGATATAAAGTGGGTGTTGTCTGAATTGATGTGAGAATTGCCAATATGAATCAAACCATGAATTTGTAATATTAGAATAAGTGATGTAAGTTGATTACTTATTAGAAGGAATGATTCCCTGTTAGGTTACTTTCCAGAGGCAGTAAAATTATTCCTTTTACTTTATATATAGCTTTTAAGTAATATAAATTTAAAAAGAATACTAGAACGTAGAATTCAAAATAAGCATAGAGAATAAAACTGGAATTGAGAAAGGTTATTAGGATTTGGTTTCCAGGTACTAGAGAACACTACCATCATGGTTTGTCCTTTATAACCACAATGCCCACAAACTTATACCCAGTTTGTTCTTCTCCCAACCTTCCTAGTTGTAACCTTTACTTCAGCATTTTGTAGTTTCTCAGGGAAAATTTATTCTTCTGCAACCATAAACAAGAAGATTTCACTTTGTCTACCTGTCTTCTTCTGTTCCTCCCTTTTTTCCTAGGTATGTACACACACACACACACACACACACACACACACACACACACACACAATTAGAGCAAGAAGACTCCCTATTTTGAACATTTAGTTTTACCCATTTTTTACATTATTCCTGAATAGTATTAATTTTAACTCCTTTGTCCAACAGGAGACTTTTTTAAAATTTCTTAAAATATAGAGATTCTTAGTTATCCAGCAAAGAATTCTTTTAACCACAACTTTCATTCTTTTATAACAATTTTCTCAATAAATGTTTGTGGAAAAAAAGAATGCTGTATTTGCTTTATGCAGTTTGACCTCCCAAAAACTAATTCATTCATAGAAGCATCCCTTTCAAATTAAATGATGGTTAAATGAATACACTTTCTAAAAACTCATTTACATTTAGAATATAGCACAAATTCAATTAAACAAAAATGGATTGAGTGCCTATACATATAAAATGAATTTCACTGGTTAAACTATTCATTACCAACTGGCTAGATTGTTGTTGATGAATCCTGTTACATATAATATGCTACCAGGATCATATTTAACATCTTTCCAGTATGATGGTACTAGTTAAAGTTTCTAACCTTCTGGCACAGATTTGTGGGAACGCAAGGTGATCCTTGTTAATGATGAAGCACTGAAATAGGACTTTCTTGATACTATTGAGAGGCACATAGGATAGATGGGTGTGGATAGTTACCATTAAATCATTTGAAATTATGCATCCACATAAAATACATTAATGTAATATTGGAGATTCATAATTTTAAAAACATGGCTTAAAATCTTTTTAATGTAGTTATAGTTTTAAGATAAAACTCATTAAGCTATTGGTAGAGGGTGTTCCCAATAAAAAAAAAATCTCTTTTACCAATACAAATTAGTTCATTCTCAGAAATTTAAAGTCAGAAATTTTGCTGGATGCCCTGAGTGCTTAAGCCTTTTTCATGGATCATAGCATCTATTATTTCTCAAGGGTCAGACTTGAATCCAAGCCTCCAACTCTAAAGCCAATTTTCCATCATTTGCACTATATTCATTTCTTATATACATATATATTCATATTCAAAAGTAAATTCTTATTTCTGGTGATTATTGGAATTATTCACTAAGCAAAAACTTGATATTTAAATAATTATATACTATGTTATACCAAGGATTTATCCAGGTTAGTATAAAGAGCACTGGATTTTGCAGCCGAACAATGTAGGTTTAAATTTAATTACTGAACTTTTAAAAAATGTAAAAATGATAAAATATTTTACCTTTGTTGTTCTAATTTTTCTAGTCTATTAAATGAAGGGAATAAACTCCTAATTTTATACCCACAAATCTATAGTCTACTATATAATATAATGCTAAATAGAGTTTATATCTTAGTAAACAAAATTATACAAAACATCAATATCATGATAAAATATAATTAGCAGCTACTATTCATGGGATACCATACCATGAATGGGGACACAAAGATTATTTTAATACACATTTTCTATCCTTATTGAACTCATATTCTCATTAGGGAAAAAACTTAGCTATGTGTACATGTCTAAAATACATTTATATATGTACATGTGTTACCTTATAGTAGTACATGATTATATAAAATATAGTGTGATAAGATATAATTAAATTATATATACACACACATATATATATATATAATATGCATGCATATATGAACTATCAGGCAACACACATATTTTTTTTTAAACCCTTACCTTCCGTCTTGGAGTCAATACTCTGTATTGGTTCCAAGGCAGAAGAGTGGTAAGGGTAGGCAATGGGGGTCAAGTGACTTGCCCAGGGTCACACAGCTAGGAAGTGTTTGAGGCCATATTTGAACCTAGGACCTCCTGTCTCTAGATCTGGCTCTCAATCCACTGAGCTACTCAGCTGCCCTTAAGGCAACACACATATAAAGAACTCCAAAATATAGATATAAACATGGTACCATGGCATTTGATAATATCTAAAGCATTGTCAGTTAAACAGAGTTATTCTTGTTCAACTTACTTCTTAATGTAAAAACTGTAGGTAATAAATGAGAGTTTCAAAAAGATAGATTTCAGGTATAAATTGAAAGTTGCAGGAAATGGTACAGGAAAAAAACATTAGATGTCTCCAAATGTGATAAGTCCTGACAGCAAAAAATCAAACAAACATTTCTCTTACAAGAAGTACTCAGTAGAAGTTTGAATGCCTAATTTAATGAAAGACTGTAGAGTTGATGGCTATACAGGTATGGATTTAATTGGCCTCAAAGGTATTCTCCATTTTGAGATCTTTAAGTGATTTTTTTTTTAGGAAAGTATGACTATAGTTTTAGTGCAATCAGTAATGATTTTACAGAAGGGAAGTACTTTTAGGAAGAGCAGAACTTATATTAGCTGAAGATGGGGGCATTTCAATGAATGTAATGCAACAAATGTTCATACAGAGCCCAATGTATAGCATACCATGAAGTGTCTATGGGAGAGAGATTGAATATTTGTTTAAGACATATTTCTTTCTTCATGTAGCTTCTAGTTAAACAGGGAGGAAAAGACAAAGTAATTCTACTACTTGATGTCATATGCTAATACATTTTGAGAGATAAAATTAAAGGGGGAAGGTTGCCCTTGTGTTAAAATTCAGGGAATGCTTTCTAGTGAAAGTATTTTTAGGCCAAAAAAAGAACATGAGCAATGACTCTGAAATGGGCCTGTACATATCTATCTTTCTCCAATGTCAGGCCCTGTAATTTTGGACCATAGGTCTTCATTTTGAAATGGCTACGTAATTTCAAAATGTTAAATGGTAATATGAGGTCCTCTAGGGAAGCTGACTGTGTCAGCATTTTCATATTGATCTGCTATTTCTAAAACATTTTAGTAGCATGTGTTTCATATGGTATGTAATTTATATCATCCACATTTTAACATAGGACAAATTACTAAAAGTTTGACCTTGAGTTGTAAATTATATGGTTGTGTTTTTAAGCATGAGAAGTTTTATTGAAAGGGTCTAATATCATTCTGCCATGTATTTTAATTTTATTATAGTAGTTTTACTGTACCTATTCTGTTATGGCTGATTATTTTACAATCTAGGTTTAAATGATAACTATTTTTAACCATCTTTTCAAGGCTGAATAATTTTCCTTTCTAGAAAATCCAATAATCCCATTACTCTTTATATTCTCTATTAATCATTGAATTTCATGATTTTACTTTTTATTTGATGAGAATTTATTTCTAAATGGGAATAGTGATGAATTTTTTTCTGTATTGTTATTATTCATTAGCACTTTCAGATAATTCTATGCATTCATTGCTTCATGGCTATCTATTTCAAACCAATTACAAAATAGAACATAATTTGTTTAAATAGTAATTTTCCTAAGTTGAAAAAAAACAGACAAACAGTATTCATTTTCTGTTAAAGGTCTATAAGTGACAAAGTTAAAAATAGATCCATTCTAAGTTGCCACCTAATGTTCACTTAGATAAACTATACATGGAATCATAGCATTGAATTTTTAGATCTGGAAGGGACCTGAAGTGGCACTTAGTTCAATTCTTTGATTAGATAGATGCAGAAAACTAATATCTACATAGGTTAAGTAGTTTTTCTGAGTTCATTTAGGTAATAATTGAAGGTCCATGTCAAATACCCTAAAATAGATTATATAAATCATTTTTAGCATACCTACTGTCTTGTGTGAGTTTATTTTATATCATCCCCCAACTTTGCTAATGTTGTCAATTGTCTAGGTAAGTTGTTTTAGTTGATTCTCTAGGAATCACTACGTATACCATCATGTTATCTGCAATGAGTGATAGCTTTATTTCCTTATTGCCTATCCTAATTGGTTCAACTTCTTCTATAGCTAACGTTTCTATTTCTTGCATACCTACTGTCATCACATGCCTTAGAATTCTATATACATTTCCAAAACATTAATAGGCTCAGTGTGGTAATTTATGTTATATCCACATTTTATTTCCTTTAACATATTCTCTAAGCCCATTCACATTGGACTCTTTTCAAAATTATGATTTTTAAAATGACAGATTTTAACAACATACTGAATTGCTGAACAGAAATATCTAAATACATCTCATAATTGTGTACTTTTTTTATCTCTAACTACAATTATGTTCTGTTCCTTATATTATGCTTGGTTAATAGATATGTAATTGGCTCACATTTACGAAATCTTAGTTCATTAAAGTACATAATATTCTTTAATGAGCTTATATTTATTATTCTGTATCTCTAGCTTCTAAGTTGGATACACTAGTGTATCCACTTCTGACACGTACTATGAGAGGTGAGGAAACATTGATTCTAATCAGATGGACTGACTTAATTTTACTCTTCTCATATTTCCTGTATCATATACTTATTAAATTACATTGGGAAAATTCTCAACCTCTCAGACTCAGTTTTCTTAACTATAAATGAAGGGGTTATGCTCAGTGATTTCAGAGGCCAGTTCCATCCCTAAATCTATAATTCTATGCTATCCTGTGGCATAATGAGCACCAGTATTAATTATGCTATTATCTGCTAATCAATAAACATTCACTTATGGTCTTCATGGTAATTCAAAAGGAAAATTGCCATAGTATCTTGAAGTAGAAGAAATACCTCAATAAGTCAAAGAAAATGTGAAATTTGTAAAGTTGCATTTGGAAAAGTCTGTGTAAATGAAGTACAATAAAAATTAAACCTAGATTTTTCTAGCGGGAGAATTGGACTTGTTAGCTTCTAAAATTAACTTAGAGCTAAAAAATTTAAAAAATTTTTCTTAATCATTTTTTCTTGAGAACATTAGAATCTTTAAGATCATGTGTATTTTCTTCTTTATGCACATATTTTATGTAAAAACTGAGAGTAATAAAATAAATTAACTTATCTCTTGTGATGTTTTATTCTCCCAAATCTAATAAAATCTCTGTAATACTGAGTTGCAACCTAGGATGTGTTAAGCTTTAATACTTTCAGTTTTAGCCTTGAGAATCATTAGCTGAAGACAGGATTATTGACAAAAGGGGAGGGGACAGAGATTTCAAAAACAAGTGACCGGTTTGTCTGTTTTCTCATCTTTCTATATTCTGTATGAGGAATTTTTCTGCTTGTATTGAGGGAATCTTTGATAAAAAGAGGAGAAATGGAAGACTTTCATAAGCAATAGTCTCTCGCTAAGTGCTTTCCCCTCGTCTCATAATTGATTGAGAGGTATAAAGAATGCAAATTCCTGCTTTAGTTTTACTTGTAGTGTTATTCTTTTTTTTCCTATAGAATTAGACTCCATTTTAAAGGCTCTCCTACAAAATGGTTTTTCCCCATGCACAAATAAAATAGGCTAGATTCTTTGATAACTAAAGCCACAGAGATCTAATATCAATTTCAAAGGAAACTTGAAACAAGAAAATAAAACCACCAAAGTTTTTGCCTTTGTCACAGAACAAGACCCAGTCCAAACTTCCAACTGAAGAATTTTTCATTAAAATAATACATGTTTACTCATTGAACTAAGTCCTGGCACATTAATTATTAGGCAATAAGTTAATAGAAAAATAAACAATAAAAAGTTTCATACAATTAGAATAAAAAAACAAAAGGAACAGAACAGATAATTACATGTAAATGTAATTATTTTTTTTTGTTTTGTTCACAGAAAGAACTGGAAAGGTCTACGTGAATTGATGCAGAGAGAAATAAGCAGAATCAGGAGAACATTTTACATAGCAACTGTAATATCATGGAACAATCAAATATGATAGATTGCTCCTAAAAGCAATAAAATGATCCATGACAATTCTAAAGGACTTATGAAAAAGAATGCTATTCACCTCCAGAGAAAAAACTGTTTCAGTATAAATGCAGATGAAAATATATGATTTTTCATTTGTTTATTTGAGTATATGATTTGGGTTTTGGTTTTACAAGATTATTCACTTAAAATGAATAATATGGAAATTAAAAAAAATTAAAACTTACTATAGACAATATATAAAATACTTGGGATACCTACAAATACAAACTCAGCATCTATGTGAACATAGTTATAAAACATAAAGTCATACCTAAAAATTAAAAAAAAAAACAATTGTTCATGGATAAGCCCAGCCAATATATTAAAAATGACAAGCCTATGTAAATTAATTTACCTATTCAATACCATACCAATCAAACAGCTCAAAAATATTTCATAGAATTAGAAAAAATTTCTTTGGAAATACAAATGGCCAAAAATATCTAGGGAATCAATGAAAAAACATATGAAAGAAAGAAATTTAACCGTACTAGATTTCAATTTATACTATAAAGTGATAATAATCAATATAATTTAGTACTGGCTAAAAACAGGCAATCAAAATATGTTAGTAAATACACATAGCAATTTAATGTTCAATAAGCCTAAAGATCCAAACTTTTGGGAAAATAAATTACTATTGGACAAAAACTTCTGAGAAAACTGGAGAACGGCATGGTAGAAACTAGACATAGTCTAACATTTCACACTATACACCAGGATAAAGTCAAAAATTGATAATTAATGTAGAAATAAAGTGTAGCACTATACATAAATTAGGGGAACTTGAAAAGTTTACTTGTCACAATTATAGATAAGGGAAGAACTTATGATCAGATAAGACAAAGAGAACATTATGAAAAATTAAATGAATAATTTTATTCTATTAAATTAAAAATACTTTATACAAACACATGCAACCAAGATTAGAAGGGAAACAATACCTTTGTTATTGATATATAGAAATGGCAAGAAGACAGTTAGTAGAATTTCTTCTTTTACATTGAGCCCTATTGAATATGTATGAAAATGCAACGAAAGTCTTTTTAGACTCCATCTATTTCTTCAAAATAAAACTAACTAAAAGTTTTTGCTTTAATAGTTGATTTCCTTCTTTGTAACTTTGCATCAGAAGCTGTGTCATTCTTACTGAGCATGAATCATCAACAATCATGAGTCAATTTACACTTCGTTCCAGCAATAAAAATCAAGTCCCACAACACATTTGCAACACTATTTATTTACATAACTTACATCAGATTTTGACTTATTTATGTCACTTTTCCCACCATCTTCCAGGCAGAGTTAAAACAGATGTTTGCTCAATCTGCAATGATCAGAAATGAAAAGATAAAAATCTATCTAACATGTAAATGATTTGGCCAGCAAGATGTCAACCAAGTCAGCCTAGGACCAAAGATTTTGGATCTTAAAAAACCTTTAAAGGTAATATATTCTACCCCTCTGATTTTTAAGATGAGAAAACTGAGTCCCAAACAGCTTACAAAGCAAAATAATAATGTAGATATAACTGCTAGAGTTGGAGTAAAAAGCTATCATATCAGATTTATAATACTTAATGATCATATGTTTCTTCATGTATATGGGGATGATAGTGCCTACCAGTGTTGTTAGTTATTATTATTACTTTAATTATCATTTTATTATTATTATTATTATTATTACTACCAGGGTAAGCAAGTCCTTAGTAAGGAGGGCTGGGATGAGTGAGGATTCTTTAGTATAATTAACAAAGCATTAGTATATATCCTTATGTCCTACATTTATCCTCCACAAATGAGAAAGCAAGCCTCAGTCCCCAGTACCCCAAACTTTGTTACATGTAATAACTAGACTCATGTTTCTGTAGTTGAAAGAATATTAATAAAAGAATAATATCTCCTTTCCAGTCCATGCTAGCTGTGTTTCCCATTGTTAGCCAGCTATGTAATTTTCTAAGAAGTGTTTTACCATTTTGGACTCAGTTAACTCATCTGTAAAATTAGGGTGCTGAACCAAGTGATCTCTATCATCAATTTAAATTCTGTCATTTTGTTTTACTTTGAATTATGTCAGTTTGCCCCACTCCATAGTTTGAATGAGAAATTTGAGAATAAATTAAGGATGCAAATGAAATTGATCATATTAGCATAACATGCCAGCACTAGCATAAGGTATGGCTTTAGAGCTACAGAATATAAATTTATATTTCACTACATACTAACTGAATTTAAACATGACACTAAGTAACTTCTATTTACTGAGCCTGATTTTTCTTATCTGCATAATAAGAGTTATATTAGATAATCTTTAAGATGCTTCTGGCTCTAAATCCTATAGTCTTGTCTTCTTTTTAAAAGATTTATTTATAACTGTCCAGATTATAAAGTAGATAATTTTAATAATAATAATACCTTTCTGTTAATATTTTTCTTACACTTAGAGATACATTTTATCCATTCCTCATTCTCCTTTTTCCTCCCAAAGATAGCAGGTAATATGCTATAGACTATACATGTGCTATTACATGATACATAGTTCTGTGTTTGTCATGTTGTGAAAGAAGACATATCTTGCCTATAAAAGAAAAAAAAGGCAATGAAGGAAAAAAGTGAAAAAATGTTATGCTTCAATCTGTATTCAGACTCCTATCAGGTTCCCTTCCCCCCCCCATGTGGTAGTGAATAGTCTTTTTTATCACGAATCTCTTGGGGTTGTCTTGGATGCTTGCTTTGCTGATACTAGTGTTGTTTAAAATAAAATTTGAGATTCTCAGCTCTGGGGCTAGGGCTTAACTTTGAACATGCCATAATAAAGGTCTTTTTACTTTCACGCTATTTAAAACTACAGAGATTCAGAACTGCAGAAAGTAAGCAAATCTTCAGTAATTTTCCATAAATTGAAAGGTTTCACTTTAGAATTTCACAAGTAGTACATTAACTGCTTCCCATTTCAATAGCTATAGAAATTATCTTAATGTAAAGATAAGCATGTCTTTCTTTTTTTCTTTAAGAAAAATATCCTAGAAGCAAATAATTTGAGAGGAAAATGTAATTTTTGTCAAAATAATAAAAACAGGTTCAATGGGCAATTAATTTTATTATTTCCCAGTTTTGTAGCAATCAACTAAAAGGTTAGTTTCAATTTGAAGGCATTTGAATTTTGTGTTTAAAAAAATCTTTAGTATTTCCATTTCTTGATGATTAAAGTACAAGATTTTTGCCTAGCTGTGAAGGGCCTCAGCAACCTAGGGCTACCTTATGCTTCAATGATTATTTTGTAACACTATCTTCCATATGCTTTATCATCTAGGCAAACTGAAGAACTTGGAGTTAAATTAAAGAAAAAAAAAAGATTAGACTGAACATAGCCCCTAACCTCAAGGTGAAGAATAGGCAAGTACAGTGAAATAATATGCATATAAATAACTTCATTTATCAAAACTTTTCTGGATTAGTGATCGAATATTAACATTCACTCTAGTGGTAGAGATAGATCATAGTATATTTACACATTTTTATCAAATTTAATTCTTCGCCTTATCTTTCTATTATTCTACAAAGAACATCTTCCCAATTCATTGAAAGATATTCTTTTTGTTGTTTTTCTTTTGGGGGATCCACTTTTATAACATTTTGTCTGCATTTTTATTGTTTTTCTTTGTTCTAATATAAAATCTTAAGATTATCATTGTTTCAATTTTCAATGTATGTTTTATTAGCTGTACCTTATATACAAATAATTTTGGTAAAAATATGTTGGAATTTACTTGTCTCTACCTTATATCTCATTATTTCCATTGCACTATGATCTCCTGACTATTGTGTTGCTTTGGAAATTTAGAGTTTTTATTATATTTTTAATCAGTAGACATACAGAATCACAGAAGAATACCAGTGTGAAAATGATGTGGTTTTGTCATTTAGCAATTTGAGGTTGAAGTAAGTACCATTAATATTCCCAATTTCAATCCATTCTGTTACTTTCTTCTTATTCATTTCTGACCCACATTTTTGTTTATTCAATGTTAGTTATGCGTTATTTAGTTATCACAACTTAATATGTTTCCTCATAATGTTCATCCATTGAAAATCATAGACAACAGAATTTAGAGCTGATATAACACACTCAATGATCATTTTCTCAAACCCTCAACCCATCCAAATTCATAAAAAAGTATCTTAAGGGGGTGGGAGAAGGAAAATATATTACTTAGATTCACAAGTAAATAACTGAATTGGAATATGAACCTAGATCCTTCAGGACCACATCCATTTTTCCTTTACTTAGCTATCTATTAGGGTGAATGGTAGTACTCACTATTATGGACATCTTCTGTATTATCACTGATGACCAACTTTGCAATTCAGTGGCTTTAGTATAGAATAGAATTGAATAATAGATATAATAGAATCACAAAATTCAAATTGAAAGGAAAACAAAGGATAGCCAGTCAAATTTTCTTTAACATATAGGAAGATACTTTACAATAAGTATAAGTGTTTAGCGGGGATTTAAAAAAAATATTGTTCCTAGATAGTCCTGGTGAAGTTAAAGTCTCATAGGAAACTTATTCTTTTTTTTTTTCAAATTTCCTAATTATTAAAACATGCAGATAGGTAAGTCAGAGATTGGACCTGTAGTCAGGAAGACCTAAATTCCAGTTTGACCTCAGAAATTAACTGCATGTGATTCTGGGTAAGTCATTTAAACAATGTTTGCCTTAATCCACTGGAGAGACAATGGCAAACTACTCCAGTTGACGAGAAAACCCCTTTATATGATCACAAAGAGTGTAATACTAATTAACAACAGTAAAAAATTTTTTTTATTGTTTTTCTTAATTTAGAGTATGAACCTACCTCCTACATGTTTCTTCATGTTGGTCTAATTTTGTCCACTGTAACGTTCTTTCTTTCTTTTTTTTTTAAACCCTTAACTTCTGTGTATTGGCTCCTAGGTGGAAGAGTGGTAAGGGTGGGCAATGAGGGTCAAGTGATTTGCCCAGGGTCTTGAAGTACTTGTCTGAGGCCGGATTTGAACCTAGGACCTCCCATCTCTAGGCCTGACTCTCAATCCACTGAGCTACCAAGCTACCCCCTGTAACTTTATTTCAAGGAAAGAAATCTTCAAAAGTTAAAATAAAATGAATACTCTGATTTTCTCTTTAGTATCAATCAACATAATCTATTGATCATAGGCATATGTGCTCTCTGGATAATAAAATGTCAAAAAATACTTAGTATAGTTTCTAGAACATGCCAAAGTCCTTTTTTGATATGTCTATATGAAAAATATTTTTGTTGGTTAAGAGAAACCACCTTAATTTTTTCTGAAAATTTTCTCTGTGAAGTCAAAAAATCAGAAAATTAAGCTTTTCCAAAGAAATGGATAGTTTGTCATCAATCAAAATAGTATATGAAGTCAATTAGATCTATTTGTAGATATTAAGAATCAACAATTTCAATTTTTGATATATGTATTTATTTCAGAAAAAAACACCCTGATCTCTGAAGAATTAAAAAGGTCACTTTTTAAAATGAACCATCCATGTCTAAAATACAAGAACACTTTGATATACCGACAAATCTGTGTTGGTGTACACACTATAGATTAGCTAGCTAGCTATAGCTATTGATAAACACACACACACACACACACACACACAAATGCATGCCTCTGTTCATTGTTTGCTGTCATTTGTACTCAGAGAACCAAAATTGCATCCCTTTTGTTGTTTTTTGACTCACATGTCAATTGGATTTAGCTGAGGAAGAGTTGGAAAAAGACTTCATTCGGTCTCTTTCTTCTGAAGACCAGGGGCAAGAAAAAAATCAAGATGACTGGTGAGGACTTGAGATTCAGTGGAGGACCTTGACATCTTTCATGTCTGATCAAGCTCCAAGCACTTCACAGTGGTTGTTACAATGTTCTTCATGGCAAAATAGGAAAAATTTTTCTCATCTGCCCTTTCTGTAAGGGGAAGGAAGTCTTTCTGTGCCTAGAATAGACACCACCCTAACTCATTAATGGGACTGAAGACTGTTGGTTTCCCTCAAACTGGTTTAGATGAACTCCTGGAATTTTTACTGGGGAGTATTTATTGGAGCCTCAGGGGAGAGCTGGAAGTAGGGGAGGGGCAAGTAGTCAGCAAAGGTAGAAAGCATCCTTGAGAAAGGTTTTTCATGCCCTATACCAGAAGTGCTATTCTTCTCTGAACACCTGGTATACCCCCTCATGTATATCTATTGTATGTATAAAATTATATATTAATAATTTTCTCTAATAATAAGTTATATAAAAATTTAAGGCTTACAAAATATTTCACAAATATTACATCATTTGATTACAAAACAACAATTCTCTGAGACTGGTACAATTATTGCACATATTTAATAGATGAAGAATCTGAGGAAGGCTTGTAGCCTAGGACAAGATGTGAATTCATTTCTTCCTTAGCCTACATCCAGCTCTCTATCCATTGATCCACCTGGTTAACTTACATTCCTTTATGAAGAACATCATAAAATTGCTGATAGAGAATGATGTTTGCAATTATTACATGGTAGGCTCTAAAGAAATGTTTTTAATTGATTTGTTGATTTAAATTTCTGTAATACGTACTAGTTACATAACAGTGGAGTGTACACCTACCTTCTCTGAATGTGGGTATCTTCATGTATATGAGGTGGATAGTACTAACCATTACCTTAAAGGATTGTTGTAAGAATCAGAATGGGTGATATGTGCAAAGTGATTTGTAAAACTTAAAGATTTATGTAAATATGAGTTATTGCTATTACTAATGCTTATCTCCACATACACTTAACTGGGATACAAATTAACAGTATTTACTGAGCAAGTTAATTTCCTTTTTTAAATTAAAAAAGGTTTAAAAAATCCCATTCCTTCCTCTCCAAAATCATTGATGACCTTGTGGATTTCTTCCTAACCTTCTTTATATATGAGTATTTATAATCTTTATGTTTTATCTAAGTCATGCTTAGGGAGAAAATAGAGTATATATGTTCTTTGTACATTTATGACATTTTGTGATCCATGTTCTCGTCCTCCTTTCCTCTTCTCCCTCTACCTCTGAGAAGTAAGGCAAATGCAATATATATACATATATATGTATATATGTATATACACACACAAACACACACACGTGCTACTATGTTATACATATTTCTATGGTTGCAGTGTTTTGAAAGAAGACACATCACCTTTACAAGGAAAAAAAACTCCTGGAGAAAATAAAGTGAAAAATGGTATGGCTCAATCTGCTTTCAGACTCCATCAGTTCCTTCTATGGTGGTAGATTGCTTCTTTCATACTGAGTTTCTTGGAATTATCTTGAATGCTTGCATTGCTGATAATGGTTAAGTCATTCACTGATGATTATAATTTGTTGCTGTTACTGTGAACAATATTCTTTTGGTTCACTTTGCATCACTTCTTATTAGTCTTTCCATGTTTGGAACATATATGAATGATCATCCTATTTGGTTTTTTTTATGGCACAATAGTATGCTATTACAAACACATTTTATTTAGCCATTCCCCAATTAATGGAAACTTTTACTCCTTATTTATCTCTTTCTTCTCCCTTGACCTGTATGACACTGTATTATTTATGGTGCTTTTAACCTATTTATATTCTGTTTCTTTCACAGAATTCCTTTAATTAAGGCAAATTCATTCAATTCAAAGTCTATAATTATCGCCTTCATCCTCTATTCAGATGTGTGTGTGTGTGTGTGTGTGTGTGTGTGTGTGTGTGTGTGTGTGTGTGTAATGATCTGGTAGTTCAAATCCCAGCCCCAACAATTACTACCTATATAACCATGAGAAAGAAACTTAAATAGTCTCAATTTCCTAAGACACGAAATGAAAGAGTTGGAAATGGTATACTTTTCTTCTAGCACTAAATCTGTGATCCCATAATTCTATGAACAAATTACCCCTAGGATTTTGTGTGTCCACTTATATATCCCACTGATACTATAGAATGAATTGGCATAAAGCCCTTGTGACATCTATATGGTTCTTTGTTGTACTATGTTCACTTGAACTCTCATGTTTGGAAACTTGGGGTTCTCGTGATGTTTTCTCTCTCTCTAATCATTCATATAGAATCATGAATTATGATATGGCCTCAGAATTATCTTTCCATTCTTTCTTTTCTATTACCATTGTCATCACCCTAAATAATCATTACTTAGATGGCATTATTGTTCTGCTTTACCCTATTATTACAAATATAACTAAGAATAATATCTATATGACACCAAAATATATACCATTTATTGATTTTACCATACCACCCATGGATTCATATGGATTCCTATCCCACTGAAGAATTTTAGTATTTATTTCCTTCCTTCCTTCCTTCCTTCCTTCCTTCCTTCCTTCCTTCCTTCCTTCCTTCCTTCCTTC
Organism: Gracilinanus agilis; assembly: GCF_016433145.1. Classification (NCBI taxonomy): domain Eukaryota; kingdom Metazoa; phylum Chordata; class Mammalia; order Didelphimorphia; family Didelphidae; genus Gracilinanus; species Gracilinanus agilis. The sequence goes on along the minus strand of NC_058131.1, from coordinate 188,864,815 downwards.
TCTCATTCCTGCTGCTCCTCCTCTTCCTCCATCTCTTTCTCCTCCTCCTCCTCTTTCACTTTCTCAGTTTTGTAATTTCTTTTCTTAATTAACAATGTTGATCTGTCATTTATAGGCTTAGAATCTTGTTTGAAATAAGTAAAAGTGACTTTTGCAGTGTCCCACAACCAATATATAGCTAAAGACAGAAACTCAAGACTTCCTGATGTTGACTCCATATCTCTACGGGCTACACCAATTTATTCCTCTAATAATGGCCTTAAACAACTATTATAAAAAAGAAACAAGAAATATTGAATGAAAATATATCAAGGTATGATATTGTATAACTTTATTTGAAATATTTCTAAATTTAAATTCTCTAGCTATATGGAAGCTATCTAGAGAAGGCAATTTTTTAACTCAAGTAAATCAGATTCTTCTAGGTTAATATTTTCCTGTGGGGTCAATATGCCTTCTTAATTACTTCAAGTGAAAATAATCATCATTATCACTAACATTTACTAAATAGTTACTAGTACCTGGCACTATAAGAGGTGATATAACTGCTAATTTACTTTCATATATTTATTTTATAACATTTAGAAAAACATAAAAAGATCAAGGTGTAAGGAGGCAGAGTACTAGAATTACATAAAATATCACATTATAAAAGGAGGATTTTCTTCTTTATAAGATACAAACTTAAACTTTTAAATTTGAACAAATGATTTGTGATCTGTAAATACAATGAATGGGGGAAAAGAGGCAATAGACGTCTTTTTTATAAAGTCATATCATTGATCTTACATACTAAACTCATTTAGAATATGTAAGTCAATAGCAGTAAATCATGCATATTGCCAGGAAAGGAAAGAAGTTACCAAGTGGTAAATAGTTCTCCTAGAAAACAAGCCATTAAATTGATACTAACAACTTTATATTCTTTTGTCCAACTACTAAATATTTATCGAAAGTATTCATAATGTATAAATGTTACTATCCCCCAAACTGTTTTAAGGAATAGTTGAGATATTAAATATAAAACCCTTAGCACAGGATTGAACAAACCTATCATTAATCATGGAATTTAAACACTAGAATACTTCCCAGTGTATGTGCATGTGTGATTAAACTTATATGTATATGGTACCACACATACATCCATATAAAACATTCACATGCTAATTAAGTATGATTAGTATAAAATTATTTAATATTTAAAACTCCTTGTCCAGATGAACATTTTTACACACACACCCCCATCCCCTGCCATTTATTTTCCATTGATCTATAGAGCTTGCTTGTGTGAGTATTTACACACTGTATCTCTACAGATATCAATCTGCCTATAGTTAGCACACTGGTCAATTTTTCTCTAAATTATTTTCTAAATCCTTAATTAAAAATTAATTCAAGGTTTTGGAGGCTTTTTCTTTGTTATCAGTACAGAATTTAGACTGCCTATTTTTATCCTTTACTTTTAATATATGACTGGTCCTCCTTTTTTTTTCTAATCATAAATGTCTTTAATATCTTCATGCCACTTCTTTTCATAATTTGTAAATATAAAGTAAATATGAAATGGAAAATCAAATTATCAATAACTGCTCCAAAGATCATAGAATTTTGCCTTGAAGGAGCCTCAGAAGTCTTACCATTCAAATATCTTACTTTACTGATAGGAAACTGAGGCCCACAGAGGTTAAGAATTTTTTAATATGGTATTATATCACAGTTTTTAAAAAAGTACACCCATAATTAAAAGTCAGCGCCTCTAATTCCATATCCAGTGGTCTAAAAAAGGCTTCAAGATTTTAATATTACAAATAGGGAATAAGAACTGTACTTGTAATTTCAGTGAAGTAGGAAACTCATATATGAGGAAAGCCACTCTATTAATGCTAATCGCCACTTTCTTTATACACACTTAATGAATAGAGATCGACTGATAGTATATGTTAGATACAGAGCTTGAACGCAAGTCCAATTCTGATATATATTGTTTCTTATGCATTGAAAGTAGATACAAAATTACTATTTGATGTATTAGTCATGATGCTACTATAGGAAAAACAACCAATATCATCAGTGCCACTGGCATGAGATACTACATTTAATAAAAAAACAAACCAAAATCTCTGAGAGTTAAAGATTGATTTTATACTGAAAATAAGCAGAAAATACATGAAAAAACTGGACAAACTCGATAAAATTTTCATTGAATATCATTTTGAAGGTTAAAGTTTCTGGAAATAGAATTCTTAGACACTAATAATATTTCATGTGGTGGCATTGGTAAAATAAAGTTGGTTAAAATCAACTGTTTATCTCTCTTCTTTCTTTACTGTTCTCTTACATCAAATAGATACCTCACAGATTCCTGGTACAAATATTTGGACTCTCTTAGTGTTATTCATGTTCATCTGTCACTAAAGTAGGACTACATGTTGTTCCTTGAATCTCTGCAGTCCTTTCCCACCCTGCATTCCAACTCTTTTGTGAATATTTGTCCTTTTAAAAAAATCTTCAGTCAAAATGACATTTTCATTTTTCACTCTGGAATTTAGTCACATTGTTAAGAACTACAATTTCAGCTTCAGCTGTTTCAGCTCCATCTGCCGTGCCTCTCATATCTCTCTATTCATCTTCCTTTACATTATTAGCTCTCCCCTATCTGACTCCTAGTTCTCTTCCTCTCCTTTTCCACACACCTCAATAGTGCTGGCAGACCAAACTAAATGCTACTGTCTGGGCAATATGTCCTCTGTGAAGTACAGATCTAGTATAGGATTACCCAGTTCTTTCTTTCACTTATGAAATTTTCTGCTTAAATCATACTGTATCTGTTTGCTGAATGTTCTTAAGTTTCAACCTGTTGTTCTTTAGTTCAGGAAGGAATATCTACCAACTGTCTTGGTGGTTTGTTTTGTTCACAATTTAGCCTTTTCTGTGGTAAATTTAAGATTTCCTGTTTTTACTTATTATCTGATCATTGGGTAGAACTATATGTTTAGTCTTTTGCACTCTGTCTTGCCTGCACCCTCAGAGATCTCTTTATCAAATATCTTATTTTAATCAATACTTAATCAATATCCTAAATTCCTTACTACATGGTAGACCACCTGACTCTCCAATATATGATGAGATTTAAAAGATGCTAAGGAGACTCTTCTATTCCCCCTCTCTCAACTTCCCTAGTTATATAAGGTTGCCTGAAATTACACAGAAATGGGTAAAGGCACTTCATTCCTTTAGCTTAAAATCACATTTTTTGTCAGTCTCCTATACGTTAGCATGGATGAATGTTCCAGGCCCTTTCTTGATGGAATGATTTGACAAAGTAAGAGTATAGAAGATGGTGGAAGCATGAGGAATGAAGGGAAGGTGCCAAAAATTGCAAAAGGCATAGATATGAGAGCCTGGAGATACCTAAGGCCTCCATAGACATTTCTCATATTTCATAGTTGTCCCTAGCACCAGCACTAATTGTGAGTGCCAATGACATCTGTTGCATTGCTTTTACTTCATATTAGATAGGGAAACTGAAATGTGTAGTCATTGAAAATGTTTATATATACACATATATATGTATTAATAATTTCAGGTTATATTTTTCCTATATCTTTTGTCAAAAGCAGGATGTGTATAAGAATTATGTCTATTACTAAGTTGTATATGTATCTCCAGAGCTATAGAGAAAATGAACACCTTCTTTTAGAAGACCATGAAACAATACATTAGTAATACCTGTCTTAAAATGGGAAAAGAAATCCCTTATATTTCACTGATTGTACTGCATTAAAGAATTACAAAGACATTTATATTGTACAGCAGAAAAGTTACAAATGAATGATGATCTCTCTAATTTACTGGGTCAAAATTGGATAAGCCCAAATCTATGGACAGTCATCACACTGAATCATCATATTAAAACATATATTTCTCATGTATAAATAATATGAAAGAAGATCTTAGCTGCTGACAATTAATTAATTGAACTAACAATTAGAACAAATGATGAGCAGGGACATAACTAAGCTAGGGCAATCAGACTTTTCCCAGGACAAATTTATAGGGGCCAAAATTTAATATATTCATTCCTTTAGAAACTACTGAATTTGGCACCTAGTAAGGTAGAATATGAAGTTAAATCAGTTAAATTTTATCAATACATATCTGAGAGTAATTAATTCCATTCACTCCTTAGCTAGATTTAACTAAATTGCTTCTTATATTACTTCTATATCATGAATTAAATGTTAATTTAAAATTACCAGAGTTGGTACAATCTGGCCATTGGTAGGAAAAAAATAAGAAATTATCATAGAAGTACCTCCACAGTGCCCTAAGTTATAAACATTTGTTTTGAATCTTACTATTAGGCACTTAAACCAGACATTGACTCAAATTCATGATTAGTAATAAGAAATTTCCTAAAATGAAAACTATCATAAGACTATCACTTAGACTTCAATTCTCATTCTTAATGAACCACAAGAAAGCACTGGGATACTGGTTTACATGGGGAGACTGCTCTAGAGATTTCAAAGGAAAGACATCACCCAATAAAGTCTAACGCAATATATGATAATGTCAACATCAATACTTAATTGCATAAATTATTATTAAAAACATATGGCTGTTTAGTGGTCATTTGTAAACTGCCTATTTATGAGTACCTCAGAACTAGGTAAATCTTTATCCTAAAAAGGGGCTTGTGCAGTATTCCACAACTAATAAATATTTGAAGCTAAATTTGAACTCTTCTTTTCTGACTGCAGATTCATTGCTCTCTATTCACTGTACCACTTAGTTGTCAAATAAAGTTTGTAGTTTTATAGGAATTTGTAACATGTAATGGACAGTATTAAATAAACTCAAGCTATGAAAAAGTTTATTTAATAAATAATAGAGTAGTTTGAAGTGTTCTTTATATCTAAGGGAGGAAACACATACAGGTGTGATAAAAGAAAATATAGTGTAAAAAGCATGTGAGTTGGTTTGAAAAGTATGGGTAAAAATTCAAAAGTTTGAGAAAAGAGATAGAGGTCAGTTTTGGCCCTGACAAAAGTCTTTTGAGGAAGTTAGAGCAGGTATTTTGTACTTTTTCAAGATAATTATGATTACATTAATAATTTAGTTGATAACAACAAAGACTTAAGCAACTCACTTATAACACTGTGATATTTGCAAGGTAATTTTCTCACAACACATAAGGGAATTAAGCTTTAGAAAAAATTGCTATTTTCCTTATGTCATATATCTGTTAAGTGCTATAGCTATTATTCTAATTTAGCTCTTATACTTAATAATATCACACATGTCCTTTCACAATATTGCCTGACTGTATGAATAGCTCATGAATATGTGCTGCTTTAAATCTAAAACAAAATACACTTTCCTCAAAACAATCCTGGAAAATTGGAATTACAAGTGTCATTAGGCCCATTTCTTAACTGAGGAAACAGGCTTAAAGATACATAGATGCTAAGCTAGAGACAAGAAAAAGATTCTTTTTTGATAATAAGAAATAGTCCAAATTTTGCCAATAACAATATATTTCCTTAACATGATTGGTTTCTGTTCAAAGTTTCCTAACTCTTGACATTTTATCCTATACAATTTGTCCCTGTTCCCTCTATGTAAAACTTCTTCTAGTTACCCTGTTGGTAATAATAATTTTTAATATTTGCCAATACCTTCTTATCTTCTTGGGATATAAATTGATTCAACTTGTGTTCCTTAAAGAAAAGAACTTTTTCTCCTCCCCCCATTCTCTTAATTACCTTATGTTGATTCTCTTGAGTTCTGGGTTTGGGTAGCAAACTCTCAGTTTAAGTCTGGTTTTTTCTTGACGAATGTTTGGAAGTCCTCAATTTTATTGAATGACCATACTTTCCCCTGCAATAATATAGTTAGTCTTGCTGGATAGTTGATTCTTTGTTGTAAACCCAGTTCTCTTGCTTTCCAGAATATTGTGTTCCATGCCTTCGGGTCCTTCAATGTAGATGCAGCCAGATCCTGTGTTATCCTAACTGTGGTTCCCTGATATCTGAATTACTTCTTTTTAGCAGCTTGTAATATTTTTTCTTTGGTCTGGTAGTTTTTGAATCTGGCTATAATATTCCTGGAAATTGTCAATTGTGGATTAAATGTAGGAGGTGATCTGTGGATCCTGTAGATTTCCACTTTTCCCTCTTGTTCAAGAATTTCTGGGCAATTTTCTCTGATAATTTCTTGTAAAATGCTAGCACATGAGAAAGTGTTCTAAATCTCTAATAATTAGAGAAATGCAAATTACCAAAATGTATACAATATAAATTTTGATAGTTCAATTCCTTTGATCTGTGATCTTGGAGAGGTCACAGTGCCATAGTTTAAAATTTTAGGAAATGAGCTTAAAATTTATGGACTTAAGTTAGCCATTTTCAATTTAGATGTGTTACAATATACATGTACTTAAACATTATTTCAAGTGTTTTGTGTGACTATATGAAAATGAATATTATTCATATATAGTAGAGTCAAAGGCCTACAACTGTAATACAAAAATCTTCACATGTGCAGAGCACTGTAAGGATGATTAGTCCCTGTTCATAAGTCTTTTCATCTGTACATGCACATTTAGTTTTCTATTCATTATGACAGAGGTCTGAAAATCAATTTAACCTTCTGTCTAGGGTGTGTGTGTGTGTGTGTGTGTGTGTGTGTGTGTGTGTGTGTGTGTGTATGTAAAGAAAGTTTAGTCATGAAATGACAAACAGGAATATCACAAAAACCCTAAAAAGTGATAAAGTGATGCAAAGTGAGGTAAGTAGAACCTGGAGAAAGTTGTAAAAATAACAGCAATAATATATGATGATCAACTTAACTATTACAAATATTGCAACAATCAATGACAATTCAAAAAGAATCCTGACTAAAGAGGCTATCCACTCTCCCAAAAGCAACTGATGGGGTATGAATGTAGATTGAAGTGTACCATACTTCACTTTATTTAATTTTTAGGCATTTTTCAAGTTGTCTGTCCTTTAGGGCCATAGTCTTATGGAATCACCAAAACTTCTTTAAATCATCAATTACCAATTTCCTCTAGTGAATTTCCAAATTATTGTTATGTCTGTGTTTATCATCTAAATCTTTTCTTCCTGTACCTTGTTGACTTTTACTGAAAGGATGGTAAAGTTTAGGACTTTTCAAAATATATTCACAATATATTCACAAATTTTAATTGCAGAACATGCTTATTTTTATATTAACTCTAAAAGCCTTGAGAGATGCTGTCATTTGGCAAAATTTAACACTATTATTATTATTCAAAATATTGCAAAATATAGTTAGACAGCACAGTTTATTCCTGTCTTATCTGGAATAGAACATTATCACTTTTATCTGAATAAGAGTACACTAATGCTTTATGCATTCATCTGCAAAACAAACTGATTAACCTATCTCAGACACTCAAAACACCATTTCCTGGCATTTGTGTAACACAAAGTTCTATATGAATATAAACACATTATGCACATATATCAAAATATTTTATATAAATTCATTTATATGTATATATGTATACATTATATCTCCCTTACTAGGCCATGAGCTCCATACTGTCAGGAACCATGTCTCATTTATCTTTCTATCTACCCCAGAGACTAAGGTAGAATTGCATATAAGTTGTATATATGGTAAGCATTGCATAAATGATCAAATGAATAAATGAATGAGTAAACAAATAAATCTGCCTTACACTAAGATGCCTTCATTTTTAAGCACGCTTCATATACCAATTGTTTAAAGTGTTTGGTATTAATCACTTGCTGACAAGGAACTTATAATAGTATCAACATCATGGAAATAGTACATGATTTAATATTTAACATTTTGAACTAGGAAATATTCTGTAGCTATTGGAAAAAAAGAAGCTGTTCAAGTTCAATCCAATTTATGCAGAAATTAATTAACAGGCCATTCTGAGTTTTCATGTAAAATAATGTTTTATTTAATTTTATAAATCAAAATTACATAGAAGATAAAATATTTTCTTTATAGATGTGAAAATAAAGGTTCAAATTTCACCTATTGTACTTACAGGCTGTTTAGATATGAGCAAAATAATCACTTTACTAAAGTCTTAGTTTTGTTGAGTTTTTTTCATCTGTAGAAGAGAACTGATGATACCTACAGTATCTACGTCATATGGTTTCTATTATGCAGAAATGAGATAATGCATATAAAGAATTTGGCTATCTTTTCCCCATATAGAAATCACTTTTCTTAAAACAATAATGTTTTATAACAATATTAGGATAATAAAAACTAAAATTCTAACAAAACACTTTTAATAGCAATCCTGTGAGACAATGCAAACAAACATATTTTTGGTAAGTGAAGAAGTTTGTCTTCAGAGAGATGGAATGATTCACCTACCATCATGCGGAAGGTATGTGGTAGAGCTTGGATTTGCACACAGGCCTCCTAAATTGAAATTCACCACACTGTCCCATGAAATAAGCTACCTCTTGGTGATAATAGATAGTAAGGATAAACATCTTAGAATCTTAAGGGATATCAAAACTTCTGTTATGTTGGAAAATAAGAAAAAGTAAAGAAAACTAACTTTGGTTAGGGGCTATCAAATCATTAAAAAGAAAAAAAATGTATTAGTTCTATCACATTTGAAAGAATATACTTTTAATATTATAGTGAAAGGAGGTAAGAAAAAATAGAGATAATTCATGTAAGTTATATGTAAGAGAATTCTATGCAATTTTATTAGTAAAAGGGAAAGTTTCAAAAATGTGACATAATCTCTATTATATATATTAGTAAGGATTATATAAGTAATTTTTAGAATATTGATTTAAAACTAAACAAAATGTGCCCTTGTGAAAATTAGTTGAAATCTTTTAAAAGTCATGACCCACTGAGGTGGCATATGACCACAAATGAAGGCATCATCTGCTAAAAATAAAACATTTTTATGAGATTTTATGATGTATCCAATGAAAATATCTTAACAGGATGCTGGAAAAGTATTTCTAAAATGATGAAATAGTAATATGAATATTGACACCATACTGAGAAAAAGATAATTCCTCCATAAATTCTACCATACAAACATTAAGGTTTTCAATTAGTTCAATCTCACTACAGAAATTTTTGGACGGTTCAGACCTTTCCCAAGTGACTACATTGAATTTTTTTAAACCCTTAACTTCTGTGTATTGGCTTCTTGGTGGAAGAGTGGCAAGGGTGGGCAATGGGGGTCAAGTGACTTGCCCAGGGTCACATAGCTGGGAAGTGTCTGAGGCTGGATTTGAATCTAGGACCTCCCATCTCTAGGCCTGACTCTCAATCCACTGAGCTACCCAGCTGCCGCCACTAAATTGAATTCTGATGGAAATTTTCTCCAAGGAAACAATTGAAACAATAAAAGAAAAATAAGTTCAGAATTAAGAAAAACTAAGGTGTAATGATGACTATGATTATGCCATTATCATTTCAATCTGTAATATTTTTGTCTTTCTTCCTGCCATATTTAAACCAAGAAGTCATTGACTCTTCCTCTCCCATCTGGGTCTATCACCTTCTTTAAGAGCCAGCTAATGAAAAAAGCATCTCTTATAGGAATCCTTTTTCAAATCAACTATAATCTCCCTCTCATCACACCTAGCCTCTATATTTTGAAGCCTTACCAACTACATTTGTGCTCATTTACACTTTAAAATCACACTATAACTAAAGTTATTACAAAGTTGAATTCAGTCTTATCTAGATACATCTTTCACTCTTCCCAAACTAGAAAGTCCAAAAAGACTTGCTATAATACTATTTGCCATCTTACGAATGGTCTCAAAATTGATCCTAATAATGAAATTGTAGGGAGATTTTGTTTATTTATAAATACAAACACCACTACAAATATTGCTAAACTTCTAGACACTTAAACCTCTTAATTTCTTCCATTATATGTACTCTCTATATTAAAAGCTTAGTAGATACAGGTAAGAAACTTTTTTCCCTCCTACTTCCTTAACTTTCTTAGTTTCTCAACTATGTACACAGAAAATTTAGTTCAGGGAGACACATTATCTGTATATTGGCCAAAAGTTTTTTTTTTTAATTTTCAATTGGCCAATTAATAAATTGTCACAGTAATTAATGAACTCATCTTCTAGGGTAAAAGGAATTGTGTTCTTTCACATTTTGATAATGTTCTGATTTAACGTACTGAAATAATTTCACGTTAATGCTTGGATTTGTCTCTTCTAAATAGAGGATTCTATATTTTATAGGGTCTCACTGATTAATTTGCATAGGAGTGCTATTTCTGACATACTTGATTATTATTTTCATACCCATTGTTCATCATTACCCAAGATAGTCCAAAAGAGTGTGTATTTTCTTCTTATGAAAGAAGACCTTCAAAAAAAAAAAGAATGCCTACCCAATTTAACATAGGATGATATTTTACAAGGTAATTTCTAGTATCTCAAAAAGGAATAAAATTTTGCCTTTAAATGGAAAGTTATTGGCATTATTCTGGTCATGATGCTGACTTGTAGATGAATTTTAGCACTACCTTAAATGATAATTAGAAGCCTTTGTACCTCCTGTGGTACTCATCATTCGCCCTCTCTATTCTTAACCCCCACCATCATCCTTCACCCATTTTACTGGAACATATCTAATAGGGGGAAAAAAGTTAGTGTAGACTCCAAAATGACGCCAGGAGTGGCAGCCTGTGGATTTCTGATGATAAAAAGGCTGAGTGTTTGCCAGCAGCAGCTTGCTGTCAGTAAAAATGAATCTGAAGCAGATGCCAACTGTGTCAACAGCTTGAGTTCTATACATTTTTTATTAAGCAAAGACACAAATCACAACCAAAGTACATAGGTGTGAAGCACATCAAAGAATGTCATGATTATAGCCCAACACCCAGAAACTGATCAAAACCTGCCTTTCTCAAGTAAACCATTATGATCTCTAAGCCAGAAAAACAATCAAGCATAGGTGTTAAAGAAATGAAACAAAAACCCACTGAGGTCCCTTGTTCCATTTTTGCCATTCAGCCTTATGAATGTGCTGTATCGTTTAGACATAGGTTAAAGGGGGTTGGAGTAGGGAGGGAGTTTCAACTGGTAAGATGTCCAGTCTTCCTGAGTTCAAATATGGCCTCAGACACTTATTTTCTGTGTGACTCTGGGCAAGTCCATTAACCCTGTTTGCCTGAGATTCCTTATCTGTCAAATGAGCTAAAGATAAAATGAAAAAAAAAAAACAAGCTTCCAGTTTCTTAGCCAAGAAAAAGTCAAATGGCCTCATGAAAAGTTGAACAGAACTGAAAATGCCTGAACAGCAACAAAGAGTTTATAGAAAATGAAGATATTCCATTGTTTCTAATTCCTAGAACTTGCAAACTGAGAAGGGGAGATTAAAACACTTTGTAATATTTATAATGCATGATTATTTTAAAATACATTAGTTATAAAACAAAATGCCATCTTCAGTATAAAGGGAGATATTTTTAACATCCAAGGCAGGAGAGAAAGCTTCATAGAGGAAGAAATTAAAATTGGGTTTTAAAAGGTAGGTAATAATTAAATAGACTTTGTTGCTATAATGTGCCAGTCTTGGTGCCAGGAAAGTTTAGCATGTGTTCAAAAGGACAAATATCAGGACAACTGAGTAAAAGCATAGTGTGTAAAGGGGAATTATTATATGAATTCAGAAAGGATATGGTAGTGCCAAATTGTGGATGACTTTGAAAGCCAGACCTAGAAGAATCACTTCTCTTTGATGGTCAATAAAGTTTCTAAGCAGAAGTGTGTCATGGCCTTATTCATCCATCTGTAAATCATATTGTGGGGCTATTTTTTTTTACTATTGGGGCAGCTAGATGGTATAGTACTGGATAGAATTCCAGGCCTGAAATCAGGAAGAGCTCAGTTCAAATCTGGTCTCAGACACTGGTTAATCCTGTTTACTTCAGTTTCTTCATTGTAAAAATGATCTGGAGACTTTAGTGTCTTTGGGAAGAAAATCCCAAATGGGGTTATAAAGAAACATTGCTATAATGACTGAAAAACAACAAATGCTATTTGATGAGAAATAACAAGTACAAGTATTCTTTACTGCCAAAGAACTTGATAATTTATGAAAAATTTAATGGGAGGAAAACTGAAAGAATACATATGTATGAAGGCATATATTCTTGATAATATAACACCTTCATATAAACTTCATGATTAATGGGAGAAAGATGCATTGAATTTAGCTAAGACAGTATTATGTAAGTGAAATATTATTAGAATAAACTTTTATTTATATGAAAACTTTATAAGTTTCACAGAGTTAGAATCCATCTGCAACTCTTCTGGGAGAATATGTACTGCTGGAAAGTACATTCAGTTTGAAAAGGCCCATGCGGACAAATCTTAATTGCCAGTCTTTTGTGAAGTAAATATTTTGCAGAATGCTCTGAATGTCTTGAATACTCAAATATTTTGTTTTGTTTTCTTTTTACCAATAGCCTTTACACACAGCTATCTGAGTCCCTGGAGAGCTCCTAGAAAATAAAAGTTATTTCCATAACATTCACAAAAATGGCCTGAGGGTTTCAAAGTAGATGATATTTAAGTTTCCTCTCTAAGCCAGTACAGAAATATTTGTGAAACTAGTTGCATGTCTAAAATATGCTTTTGTGGTTGGTAATACATTTTTAAACCTTTACTTTCTGTCTTAGAATCTATACTGAACATAGGTTCCAAGATAGAAGAGCAAGATAGGCATTAGTTTTATGTGACTTGCTCAGGATCACATAGCCAGGAAAGTGTTTAAAGCCAAATTTGAACCTGGGACCACCTGTATATATTTGTATGTAATATACGTATGCATATGCATATATGCCAGGCTATATAAATGTATAGTTATATATTAATTCATATTAGCACAGTCCCTTTAATCCTAAATTCACTAGTTTTTATTCTATCGATTAGTTTAACCGATAACTGAATTTCAGTAAACTAAAACCCTAATTAATAATTTGTGAGAACACACAAAACTTTTATCTTGATTTTTTTTTGGTCTTTATAAAAGTGTTAAAAGTATTTCCTTGAGTAATATGTATACATAAAATAAATTATGCCTATTTATTTCCCGATGTTTACTTTTCCTTGGTAACTCATTTATGATCTTTTCTTTTGGTCTAGCTTTAAGGAAGTCAATACCACGCCATCCCTGCACTATACAATTGAATATTCTATATATCAATCTACCTTTGTATGCCTAGTATGATTGATTTATTAGGACTTGATATTTAATTAATGTTGACAATTTCCTGGTGTGAAAATTCCCTCTAGTGACACAGATCAGCAACTGCTCTGCAACTTATAGCCTTAAGCTTATAGCCTCTAGGCATTTAGAAACTAAGTGACTTGCCCAAGTTCTGTTAACAGGTTAGTGGTAGAGCTAGGATGTAAATTAATTTCAACAAGCATTGTTGCTATATAAGACAAAAATGACTAGACTTTCTACTCTCCTGACTCCCAATCAGAAAAGTGTTCTTTTCAACAGCCACAGATTCTTGAGCAGGCTATTGTGTCAGTGTCACATCTTCTGTGCAAATACAAATTCAGTGATGGACACAAGCCACAAATCAGAATGTTACACAATATGAATGATGTTTCGTGTCATCTAGAATGCCACTCAGCTTGTTCACTGTTTATTCCCGAGTCATTTAAACAACTGTTGCACTTTTGTTATATATCTCTGCAAAAGAAACTCCATTAATGGAACGGATGCTACCTAAGGGCATCATGAATAGTTACAGCTTGAGAGACAGGCTAATACATTGTGGGTGTTGAACTCTTCAAATGTTCTAGTTTTAATCTTATGTAGCAATTATGACTGCTATGACAGAATCCTAACAAAATACACAGCATCCTTGTATGGGAAACAATTTTAATTACTTACAGGATTAATTTGTTGAAGTGGCAATATTTTGAGTACTTTTCCATATAATTACAATTTGTAATAGGATCAAGCCTGTAGCATTTAAAAATAGGCCAAACATTCACACATTTTCTAAATTTCATGTTAATTCATTTATAAGTTGGTATTTGACTTAGGATTGTTTGCTTTATGAATGTCTTAATATCAAAATATGAGTGAACAATTTAAAAAAACAATTATAGGTATACTTGTTTTTAAATAAAGAATAGTCATGCTTTTTTATTTTTCTATACTTCTGTCCAAATTTCAATTTTAAGAATTTTGGAAATCTACAAACCTATTTGTTGAAAACATTTTTAGACTCTCAAAAACTCTATCAGTTAAGAAAGATGGCCAAATCATTAATTTATATTGCTAGGTATGTTTTATGTTTATATAAAATATACTTATAAAAATATGAAATATATATATGACAATTGCACATATGTTCTTTGTTTTTTTTTAATCCTGAAACTACTTTTAAAGTATCCACCACCTTCATGTAGTTGCTCTAGTTGGAAAATTCCAGTACAAATTCTGTATTTTTGACCTGCATCTACTTTGATTCTTTGAAGTTGGAGTTCTTCTTCAGGTCATTTGCAAATTTAAAGATATTAATCAACTAAATAGTCTAAGCATAGCAGAACTAAATTAATTACTAGAACTGAGCCTTTTCATTTTGCTACAGGCATCAAGAAAAACATATCATTCTGAGATCTTTCCTGTATATTTTACAGGAATGCATAGCACTAGAATGACTGAATTCCCTTTCCTCTGCCATATCTGTTTTTTCCATCCTGATTCACTGATCAATGCATAAAACTAAAGGCAAAGGAATTTTTGAACCAAAAAAATGGGAAGGGACTTATTGGATTTTATATTCATAGAATGATAATTAGGAATTTTGTACTTTTATAGCCCCCTTTAAAAACAAATATGGAAGTTTAATACCAAAGATACAGTTAATTAGTGAAATAATTAAGAATAAAATCAAAGTTTTGGGCTTTTAGTTCATCTGCTTTACATTGTAGCATGCTGTAGATCACAGATGTTATCTGACAAAAACTTTAAAATAAAGCTTAATGAACATTAAGGGCACCTGAAGTAGTGGCTAAGACACTGAGTCTTTCTTTAGCCACTGTTTCATAATCCCAAAAAGCAATACTGAAGTTGCAATTTTTCCATATATAATAACCAAGGGTAAACAGTCTAATCTCTGAGTAAGTAGTATAACTCAAAGACTTCTTTAAAGAAGGGGCAATTTTCATAGGCTTGCAGCTGCTAAAATCTTATATAAACCCCCAAATTCCAATGAAAATAATTTCCTGTTTAACTCGGTTATGTTTCTTCATATAGTCATGTAGATATATATGAATGTAAATGTAGAAATATAAATATCAATTCATATTATAGTGAAGATATTGTTGTCAGTTTAAGAATGAGAGGCAGTTGATATATTTTGATATATTCAGGTTGCTTCATTTCTACTGTTGACATAAAAACTATACATTATTTTCAAGGGGATTGGAGAGGTCTCTTTAAGCTAGAATTTTTGATTTTGTGAAATTACCAATGTAGTATCATTGATTTATTCATCATTTCTTTGACGTCTGTTGTCCTGTTGTTGCCCTTGAGAATAAATTGGTGAAAATGGTATAAAGACTATTTTAAGAAGTTAATATTATAATGGGTGGAGACACATGCATATAAATAACAGGGATATAACAAAAAATGAAAGAAGAAAATAAAAGGAATTTAGGTTCAGATCCAGGAGTTATATGATACAAAGAACATTTGCATTAGGGAAAAAGAGAAAAATAAAACCTGAATTAAGCCTTGAATGAAAGGAAGAATGTTAGATGAAAAAGAGAAGTCTATTCCAACCAAGGGCAGCTAGGTGACACAATGGATAGAGTACCAGGGCTAGAGTCAGGAAGACTCATCTTCTTGAGCTCAAATCCAGGCTTAGAGATTTATTAGCTATGTGACCCTGAGTAAGTTACTTAACCCTTATTGCCTAATTTACTCCTCTGTAAAATGAGCTGGAAAAGGAAATGAAAAACTACTCCATTATCTTTGCAAAGAAAATCCCAAATGTAATCATGGGGAGTCAGAAATGACTGAAATGATTCAACAACAACAAAAAATAATCCAGGAAAGGTGAACTTATGTGAGTAAAATCATGAGATCATAGGATTATAGATGTTAGAAGTAGAAGGTAACTCAGGAGTCATATAGACGTGTTTATAGGTCAACAATCTGAAGTGTAACTCAGAAGTCATCTAGCCTTGTTTGTAGGTAAAAAAAATCTAAAGCCTAAGTGATTTTCCAAGGACATGCAGACAGTAAGAATCAGAGGAGGTATGCTAACCAAATCAGAATTCTTTCTCTCATAGGAAAGTATAAAAAAGAAGAGGAGAGAAACAAATAATATACTGAGACATGAAAATAGAATGTGAGAGATACAGTATGAAAAAGTAGTGCCTTTAAAGTCATAAAGACTATATTTAAATTAGATCTCTGAGACTAATTGTGTGACTTGAAACAAGTCACTTAAAATCAATGGGTTTCATTTTTCTTATCGTTCAAATGATAAGGTTAGATTTTATGTCCACTTAGATCTCTTCCAAATATAAATCTATTGTCTATGATAATCAATTGAAACCTGTTTCACTGTATTGTTAAAGGGGAATGAAATTGAGTATTGTGCTTATATAATTCAGAGACAACTTGCAACAAATACTTGACACTTCGGAGAGACCAGATATAGGCATGGAAACTTGGTTCTCAAAAAGAAGTTGGACGGTATCTAGAAAAAATGCCTTTCATTTTACGGATGCCAAATCTGCAGTCCAAAATAGGTATAATTTGTCCCATGGATATAGTTAATGGTAAGAGGGATAAAAAAACAGATCTTCAGATTCCCAGGCCATTATTCTCCCATCAACTAAATACACCGCCTTGGACAAACTAATTATTCTCTACATCTCATATTCCTGATCTTCAAAATTAGGAAGTTCCATGACATAGTGGAAATAATAAAACTCTAGACCGAAATATTTTCTCTTACATTTACTATTTATGTTATCTTAGGTATGTAAATTAACTTCCTTTGGACTTCATTTCCTCATATGGAAAATCTAGGGAATTCAGAGAGATGAAGGAGATAAAGTCCTCTTCTGCTATAAATCTGTGATGATATGACTTTTAAGATATATGATATGATGTAATTATATGATTTTTAAGATACCTTCCAGCTTTAAGATTCTATGGTTCTAAATTTGTATTTCTGTAATATGTTTGTGAGATATGCGTGTTAAATGCTTAAAAGCATATCATTTTATTTGATTAAATATATCAATTAAAAGGATAACTGAAAACAAATATAATTTTGATTTAATAGAAATATACCTCCTGTTTCTAAGAAACAGTTTTGGAGTTTAACTGATCAAAGTTATCTCTATTATCTCTTTGATATCATTGCCCTTTGATTGACATCTCCAAAGAGCAAAGGAGAAATACATGGTGGGCAGAAATAAAAATAATCTATAAATGAATGATTGAAGGAAGAGAAGAAACACAAATGATGTTATCAAAGAACAGTATAATCATGGGGGAAGGATATACCAATCATAAACTGGGATCAAAGGATCATTGATGGATATGTACTTCATTACATCCAGGAGTGTCAAGAGATTTAAAGGAAAGCCCAAAGGGATTTAGATGATTCTCCAGGAAAGGATATATGAGAGGATATGGAGGGAAAAAGTGTGACAGAATGGATAAGCTTTAATGGATTAGAATCTTCATAATTAGAGAAAGCATCCACAACAATGAAATCTATTAAAGTATCAAATAGGAGTTAAAAAAAATCACCAGTAGGCTACTGTAAAATGAGATTTTTTTCTTCTTAAAGAAGAAATGAAATATGTTAAAAGTTACTGCCTAGTTCCAAAATGATCACTATTTAGCACCTCTAATTTATTTTGAATGTAAAGTTTTATATATTAAAGGAAGAATAATTAATTAGAGAGGTCTCATTTGGGGTAAAGAAGAAATTGATGTCACTATCAGAAATGAGAAAGAGGCATAAGAAAACATGTACAATGATAGACTGATAGATAGATAGGTAAAAAGATAGATTGATATAGCTATATACATACACATACACATTTTAAACTCACTTTTCATTAGATGAATTTCATATTTCATACTAATACGCATATATACAGTATTTCAGAAGTATAACTTTCTATATTTCTGTTTTCAATTTCAAACAGCTTCTAAAACTGAAAAGTTTCTTAAATACAAAGATAGTTAGCAGTGTCAGTATCTTACTTAATTGGAAATTTTAACTCATTATTTTAAGAGAAAATAATGTTAGATATGTAGAAAGGAAAATATACTTAGCTTTGGTAAGAAGTTATATGTATACTCCTAAATGTTAAACTAGTGTAAACTATTTGTAAAAGACAAAAAATTCTGCCAAATTGAACTCTTTTCATTATATGTCAATATGTCTAATAACAACACACAAAAACCTAGCCTTGTTATAAATAGAACACATTGTTGTTTACAGATAGGCATTTAGGTACACATAAATGATCACCTTTAACAACACCAACTCCACAAATCTTAACACCAGGAATACTTGAAATTTCATTATCACAGTTTCAATCATTCGTATTAATGTTTTTAAGTTTTTTAATTACATTTTACAGATTATACATAGATGCAATTTTAATAAAAATTTTCTGACACTTTGTGATCTATGCTCTCTCCCTCTCTCTTTCTCCTCTCTGAGAAATCAGGTAAGGTGATGCAGTTTATACATGTGTTATCATGTAATGCAAAAATACATATCAATTCTGCAATAAAAGAAGAAATATCACTTATACAAGGGAAAATTCATGAGTGAAACAGTAATGAATGGTATGCTTGAATCTTCTTTCAGACTCTATCAGTTCTTCTATGCTGGTAGATACATTTTCATTATGAGTTCCTTGGAGTTGTCTTGGATCCTTTAACCATACCTGAGTGTTGATTTTGATAAACTGAGGATAATCTATTCCAGAATATGTGATTAAAAATATTCTACTTGGATAGGATCCTCAAGGAAACTATATTAAAGTAAATTCTCTCATAGGGTCATGTGATAATGATTCTCCAATGCAATCATTAAATGAAGTACACTGAACTATGTACCTAAATGCAAAAATTGAGACTATTTTTTCATTTAAAAATGAGAAATTTATTCAATGAAAAAATTTTCTTGCTAACCAAAATTTATTCCAGCTCATAAGATCCTACATCATTAACTAAATCTATATCTGCAACAATATTAAAATTAATTCCTTTAAAAAAAAACAATAGCAAAACAAGTATCTAAAAGTTTGTTTCTTTCTCTTATCTGCCCAGGCCAGAGTGCTACATTTCTTCCTTGTGCAATTTAGACTATCACTAAACCTTGAAAGTGTGTAAAAAATTCAGATCCTTTTGCTTTGCTGATGCTACGGATGTTAAGCATTTAGGGCAAGGATATTAAGAATGAAATCTACTAGAGTAAAGGAATTTTTGGCAATTTCTTCTCTCCTCTTTTCAGATTTTTGTTTTTGAAAAAATGGTCTTTGCATACATTGAAGTTTGAAGAGTAAACTGAATATTGTATACATGTTTTCCAGGGGAAATGTAAACTCATCTATTTTGTCAAGTAATATTTTTGATAAACCAAATAATCTTAAACAAATACAATTATCATAAAACACATATATTTTATTTTTTTATATTTTATACTTTTTTCAATTATATAATTTTCTTATCAGAAAGTTTATTGTTGTCTTTTATACTCAAAGAAGACCAAAATGGCATTACTTTGTTAGAATCACATACAGCATCTCCAACTGAGGCTGATCAGAATAATATAACTTTGGAAGGTTCTACCAGAGGAAGGCACAAATAGCCTATATGAATCCCTTGGATGTAGATGTCATTAAATCCATGTGTCTCCCATTTCTTTTGGCTCATGAAACAGAGGAATCACTTTATTTTATGCAGGTTCATCATCCTGAACAGTTCTTTGTCAGGGTCCCTTATATCTCACAATTGATAGCAAAGTTCATCAGATATCTTTAGAGAGTCTAGGTTTCATTACTTCTGGTCTCTCTGTTAGTGCTTACCCTTTGTGTGTTCTTTAAAAGTTTGTTAGAATTAACTACAAATCACGACTTGATTTGTTATTTTGTAACTTGTGTAGTCTTAAGAAAGTGAGGAGATTACACATATAATTGTGTCATGCACATATTTTCCTCCTTTAACCAACACATCCCTGAGAGACTTCTTCCTGGTCACCTTTCTCTCACCCTATTAGAATAAAAGATCATTGAAGACAGGGATTACCTTTGTATTAGTACCTCATCATTTAGAAGTGTTTAATAAACATCTTTTTTATTTAAAAATAAAATTTAGGCAAACACATTTGGAATTGAAACACTGTGACTAGTTCACTGGAATTATACTCTCTGCAGTAGAGTTTGAAGTCATGGCATCTCAACTCTAGAAAGGAGCTCAGTGTCCAGTATCTTATTTTGCTACATGATCTTCAGAATCTTTCTAAGATAATTCAAATTAAAGTAATTAAATGTCATGCCATATCAGTGGTATACCGTCCATATTTCATAGGTAGACAACAAAGTGGTCAGCATAATGGCTCTATTGATCATCAGCTTAGTAGGCAGCCCAATACCTCCTCTCTTAAATATTTTTTTCCAAAACTTCTGACACACTTAACTATCTCTTGCAACACATACATCAAGCTCATCATCTATGTCTATGACACTGGAAAATATACTTTCAAATTAATTGAACTTATTCAGAGCATTCAGAATTGTTATATTTGTTATAATTGATGGTTCTACTTATGGATAGTCCAGTGCTGGCTGGTAGAGAATCTGTTTTAGTGGCATTTTCAGTTCAAAATTAGCACAAGATATATTAGAAGGATCAAGTAGTTGACTTGAAATCTGGAAGAATTGAGTTCAAATACTAGCTCTGTAGCTTTGGACACGTTGTATATCAGATGTAGTTTCTGTCTTTGTAAATGGCAATAATAAGAGCACCTATTTAAAAGGATGTTTATGAAGATCAAATAATATTTGAATATCAAAACACATATGTAAAAACTAAATTAACACTCTCTGGTCATTAATTTCCATAGAGTTGATTAATATTACTTGAATAAAAAAAAGCAGACAGATGAGGGATCTCTAAGCCTATTCTAACCAGCTAACCAGCAATGTGACTCTCCACCTTATGACTCTCAGTCAGTGTCCTGAAATGCCTTATCAAAGGGAATAGAAAGAGCCCACTTCCTTGTCTCAAAACTTTTTAACTTCTCCCTTCCCTTTGTGGTCAAACTCAATTATCTCCAGATCAAGTACATAGGCCACTTGTGAATCACTCCAGAGTTCTCTCATATGACGTAGTGTACGCAGCGCAGGGACGCAGGTGGTATGACCCCAGTACGTGATTTCTGGGTGAGGGGGTTCCCTTTATACATATATAAAGGTCTTTACAAACATTAAGACTTTAAATATATGTTATTAATAATAGCTGATATTTTAATGCTTATAAAGGAGACATAAGGATCAGCATATCATCTTACATGATTTTATTTTATAATTAAAAGCTCTGGAATCCAGAAATTTTATTTGAGTTGCTTAATGTCACAGAGCAAAGTAATATCAAATTACATACTAGAAGAATTCAGGTTTCCTGAGCTCATTTTTAGTTCTTTTTTCTCCCACTATTTTATCTACCTTTCCTTATTTTTAGAGACAAAATGGTCCAGTGGCAATAATCTGGAGGCTGATGTTCAAGGCCTAGCAAATTCCATCACTATCTGTGTCACCTTAGGATAGTTATTACAGTATGAATCAAAGCAAACAATATCTGAACTTTTCCCTTAACATCACTGTTTTAAGAAACAGGTATTAAAAAAAATCTTAAAGCACTATAGAAATGCTGTATGTATTATTTCATTATGTAAGTAGTAAAAGAGATTTTCTGCATTGCTGGACACATACCTTTTCTTCATTGTCCTTTACTGAATTTTCATTGTTATCACTTGTTAAATCTGTATGCTTTCCATATTTACACCCTGGGTCTTCTTTTATTTTCACTCAATTCAACCTCAGCTGCTTATTATTAACTGTTACTAATCCCTCCCAGGAGTTCAATTAGTAGCCTTTTAAATATTTTCTCGATTATATGGGGACACGATTTTTAATAATTGTTTTCTGACATTTTGTGATCCATGCTTTCTCTCTGCCCCTAAGATAATATTACATAGTTTATTCATGTGCTATCCTGAAATATGTATGCATATATATATACACATATATATTTCCATGTTTGTCATAATTTGAAAAAGACATGTATTGTTTATATAAGAAAAAAGGTCATGAAGAAAATAAAGGGGAAAATGGTTTACTTAAGTTTTCCTTCAGACTTTATCCATTCCTTTATGGCAGTGGATAAATTACTATTTTCATCATGAGTCTAGAGTCCTGATCCCTTCGCATTGCTGATTTTAGTTTAGTTATTCACAGTTGCTCATTGTACATTTTTGCTCAAATAATTGCCTGTTGTAGACAATTCATCAATCTCTTGAGCAAGCTTTACTTTTTCTTATATGTGAATTCTGTTATGAGTAAGATGAGATTAGCTAGTTATTAGGAATTAAATTGTACCTAGCAGGAAGGAGCTGGAGCTGGGAATTCCAGGTTGGAATGAAGGAGGAGGAAGTCTGTCTGTGCTCTGTGTGTGGACTCCATTAATGGTGGGTAAAACTGTTGCCAGCCTGGGAGACCTCAGAGCAAAGGACACCCTGCTTCCTGATTTCCCCTGGGATCCTGTGTGGTGTGGCATTTAAGGAAAGGACAAGATCTACAGAGCCAAGAGAAGAGGACAGTGCTTCAAGCAAACCCCTTTCTACCTGGTTCCTGAGACAACTTTAGCTCCTGGCATCCAGAGATCATCAGTGGATTGCAGTGAGAATCCCAAAGGCACAAAAGCCCTAGCTGTACTCAAGCCTGGCAGGTTCCAGGTTTGAGGCAGAAACGCAGAGACTCCATTTATAGCTTCTTGGGCCCTGTTAGTTTAGATCACTAAGTTAGAGTAGAATAAGTCCTCCCATTGCCCTGTGGTTTTATCCCTTAGATTTTAAGTATAGAAATCCTTTCCCACCTTTTAGTCTAACATAATTAAAGGTGTTAAGTCGCTTTTACCTTGTTAGCCTGTTACTATACTCTGGTCTAGTGGAAGCTGGGTGACAGTTAAGATCAACTGCCATTCCTGTGGAGATCCAGTAAAACTCTGGTCTCTTCACCCTGGTCCAGTCTCTCATAAATCCTAGAGTGTGTTCCCACAAACCACTTAGTTTATTGTAATATCCCTGGTGACCCCATTACCTCACTTATATTTTCCTACAATTCCAATTCAGCCCCCCCCATGCCTATAGGACATTTTAAACTGAATATCCCACAGACAAATCAAATTCAACTCTCTCCACTAAGAATTAATGGCCTTTTCCCCAAAAAAATTTCCTTTCTTCCAGACTTCTCAGTTACTATAAGAGGCATCACTCAATCCTTGTAGTAACATAAGCTTGCAACATTAATGTCATACTCAACTTATCATTCTTACTTTCCCTACTTATCTAAGCAGTAAGTACATCAAAAGTATCTCTCATAAACTACCTTCTAACTCACATCATCATCATCATACTTTAGGCCTTATTTCACTAATCTTCTTACTTATCTCCCCTATCTCAAGTCTTTTCCTGCTCTAATCCAACTCACAAAAACTGCCAAAATGATTTTCTGAAAGTGTTGGTAAGCACACATGACTTCCTTATTCAACAAATTTCAGTACCTTTTAGAACCTCCAAGATCAAAAATGAAATCCTTTGCTTGCCATTTGAAATGTGTCACAACCCTCATAATTTTCTTGTCTTTTTATTCTTTACTCCCCTTTATGCAGGCTAAGTTATAGGCACTTGGATTCCTTATTGCTTCTTGCAGAGAGCACTATATTTCACATTTCTCAATCTTTTCACTGGTTCTCTTGCTCATGACTGGAATTCTTGCTGTCTTTCCTTCTCTACTCTTAAGAATTCATGGTTTCTTTCAAGTATGAGTTCAAATGCCACCTTCAGTAGTAAGCTTCTCTAGTTCTACCTCATCTCCCACCTCTAACTACTATTAGGACCTTCCCCTCACGAAAATTTGCTTTTCATATATTTTATTAATTCCTAAATATAGGGGAGAATTTCTAGGTATTCCTCTGTCTGTGATCTGGGTCAGAAATACCATCCAATCTACTACATCTTGCATTTTCTTTGTCCTTTGGAAACTCAAGGAATATCTTCCTTTTTAACCGAATTTGTATAGTAATTGAAGGGGACAAGGGTTTTTTCCCCAAGATTTGGTGCTGAGGGTGGGGGTAGTTGGGTTGAAATCCACCTGCTAATTAATAATTACCAATTAAATGTGTTTTGAGATGTTTTAGAGAGGGACTGAGTAATGAGTTCCTAAAAACTTATTTATAAAGCTGCCTGACCCAGGTAGTGTTATCCCTGGTAATAAGACAGCCATGGAGCTCTCTATCAGTTTAGCAGTTATGATATCAGTGTAAGCAATAAACCTTATATAATCAACAAAATTATATTCTTACCCAAAAAAGATTCTCTCAAGATAATTTTAATTAGGATTTCTTTCTGCCTACTCCATACATACCTCGTATAAACTTACTTATTGTTATTTCCTACATTAAAATATAAGCTCCTTGAGGGTCAGGATTATTTTGATTTTCTTTTCCTCTCCAGAATTTAGTAGGTACTTAAGTAATGCTTATTGATTTACAGATTAATATCATAGCATTTTCCTTGTAGCATTGTGTGTGGCTAGTAATACCATCAAGCAGAAATTCTGTTTTTTGATGATTTCCATTTCATGGCATTCTGTATGATTTTTAAGCCAAAATCAAAAACAACCACAACAGGTTAAAAGTAGATGCAGAACTAGAAGTAACAATCTTGTCTTTTCTCAGACTGTTGATTATTTTTTGATAAATTTCTTTACCTCCTCCGACAAACTATGTTTGCTTTGAATAGAAGGCTTTTGAATGGAAGGTATAAAGCAGATTTTAGTCTCAAGTCCCTAAATTGAATCATCTGATGAGAAGTTGGGTCAAAATAAAATTTATCAGTCTTTTGCAAAATATATTTCCTCACCTAAAATGCTACCCACAGCACAACTGAGCTTAATAATGTGTTCAAACAAAATAAGTATAAGACAAGAGTATAACTGAGTCTTGATATTTAGTCACAAAAAGGACACACAAAATAAGCTGAATGTAAAGAGATTAAGTGAATTCCATTTTTTGCTGACAGATTCGGATTTGTATTTTTTCCCCAGAAAATGAAAAGAACAGTATTTTGCTAATATATTGAAAGAGCCCATAACTGAAACATAACATTCAGTCTCATATTTTCAAGCCTTTACACAAGATACCTTCCAGGTCTAGAATCCACATTCTCCTTAACTTTATCTCTTAAAATTCTGAAATTTTTTCAAAACTTATCCCAAACACATTTTTCATGCTTTCCTGATACTATTTTGAAATTATAGTGTATTTAATATGCGTGTATTTATCTAAATATAGTTTCCCCCTATTATGTTCCAAAGAGCAAAGACTATTTTATTTTTGTCTTCTAGGACCAGGAAATAGTAGAATACAGACTACATGGCATATAGGTGTTCATAAACGATTGATTCCTAGACCACTTTGTAATTTCGAATTT
The DNA here is from genome assembly GCF_016433145.1 of Gracilinanus agilis. Lineage (NCBI taxonomy): Eukaryota > Metazoa > Chordata > Mammalia > Didelphimorphia > Didelphidae > Gracilinanus > Gracilinanus agilis. Next base: position 188,838,978 of record NC_058131.1, on the reverse strand, counting down.
AGTTACCTTCCATCATCTAAATTTCTACCTATTGCTGTAATGTATAGAAATGTATGTATATTACATTGCCAGATAGAAGTGTTTCTCACATGTATAAAACTTTACATAAGGGAGAAATAATATCATATATCTATAAAGATAGTAGAGAAGTAATAGAAAACTAACAAACTATTGCTGTAATGTATAGAAATGTATGTATATTACATTGCCAGATAGAAGTGTTTGTCTGATTCTGGTTTTATTTCATATCCATTTGTACCAATTTATGAAGTTAATAAAAATATCAATTAGTTTTCCTTCACTTCAATGATTGAACATATATATTTATACCACAGATTGATTAGAGAGGTATTCTAAATCAAAATAAAAATAGGACTTTACAACTCCAAAATAAAAGGAAGATAATTCTTTTGTAATGATTCAGTGATTCCAAGAATTCTTTTCCAAGGAAAATTTATTTCCAATAGGTTATCCCCATGGATTTAATGGATAATTCACCATCCACTGGAGAAGCAAATGATTAATGAAAGTATATTTAAATAACTAAAATTTATGTTAACCTTAAACTTCAAATTTAGCAGAAAAATTAATATATCCAATTAATTTTGCTTCTAGATATAGCTTTGTGCTCCCTTAAATTTTCTAAATATTACTAAATATGAGTACATTTAATTGACAAATGATATAAAATTAATGGCAAAATCATGGAATTGGAGTGCATTTGAAATATGTCTAAATGAAATGTTTCAATGAATGATGTGTTTGATGAATAATTTTAAGATGTTCTTACTTCCTTTATTTATAAAATTAAAATAATGATTATATGATTTATTTGCTTCCTTCTATCTCCAAATATTTGGTCCTTTGATAAGGAAGTCTTCTGGTGCAGTGGAAAAAATGACTTTCTGTCCTAAATATTAAAGTTCTTATTTTTCGTCAGGTCAATATATGATAACTAATGGACAAAGTTCTCATTTTTTATGAATCTTCTATTTTTTTTATGAATCAGGAGTCTTAATATGAATTGATATATAAGAAGTTTTCAATAAGATTCTGATATTAGACACAATTCTTTGTTACTTCTGGTTTCCCTCAGACCATATTTTAAATACATTCACACTGAAAAATTTGATGATAATCAACTCAATATTACCATTGATTCTAGAAAAAAATACAACTGATTGTCCTATGACTCCCCAAATTAAAACTCTGTTCCTCCATGACTACTATCTTTAGAGATATATGATATTATTTCTCCCTAATGTAAAGTCTTATACACGTGAGAAAGTTTCATTAAACTTTCTTTTAATGAAGTAGTAAAGGCCTTAGGATTTTGGAATAGAAACATATCTTGAAAGCAACTATCTTTTTTTTGGGGGGGGAGAGGTGTTGAGCCATGGATTTGGTTAGTCAGGAAAAGGTAAGTTCAAATGTGTTCTCAGATATTTATTAGACGAGTGATTATGATCAAGTCCTTTAATCTTTTCCTTTCTCAGTAATCTAAATTGTAAAATGAATAAAATAGTACCTACCTCTCAGGGTGGTTGTGAGAGTCAAATGAGATAATATCTGTAAAACTCTTAGCACAGTGTCTGGCAAATAGGAAGTGTTTAATAAACATTTATTCCTAATCTTTCCTCCCCTCCAATTTAAGAGTTTTAGAGAAGTAATAGAAAACTAACAAACTATGAGAGTTACCTAAACTGAGAGAAGTTATAGGCATGTTTCTGATATAGACTATTTTTTTACTAGGAACACAAAGCATTAGATTCATCAATGGATTTAGAAAAAATTTAGATTAAAAGCTTTAGATGAAAAGAAATAGTTTTGATCAAAACTATACATATATATTTTTGGCCAGATATCAAGAATCAAGGTTTTAAAATTGGATGACATAGAAACATATCATATAGGTAGATCACTTTATGAAACAATTTGGGCTTATCTTGGCAGAGATAATGGAGTGATTCAATATTTCCTTTTCCAGCAAATTTTACAAATTCGAAAACTGAGACAAACAGAGTTAGGTGACTTGCCCAGGGTAAAAAGCTTGTAAGTGTTTGAGGCCAGATTTGAATTCATGTCTTTTCTGATTCTAGCACCAGCATTTTATCTACTGCACCACCTACCTTCTTCTCAATATGGTAATACTCTCTATTATATTTCTGAGAATTTAGCCTCCTAAATTCAATCAATTATATGGTTAAAATAAAATTGAATGCTTTATTTCTAGAAAAAGTACCTCCCAACAAATATCAGAGTTTTTATGATCTAAAATAATATCTATGCCACTTCTTGTATTCAATAATCTATTTGATGCTTTGATGAATTTTAAATGCAATTAAATATGATCTGATGAATAGTTGACATCTTCTGTTTATGTACAATGAGACAGTATTTGAAAAGTAGTGATGTCTTATTGAAATTTCATTTTGCATACCTGGACAACACATTCAACTATTAGAATGGCTGCTCTAAGGCAAGTTTACTGTTCAAATAAAATTAGACACATAACCATATGGAAAGAACTGGTTCTCAAAAATATAAATGTTCTCAAAAGCTTGCAATGTCTGTCAGTCCAATGGTGATAGAGAATATAATAAAAGTGAATTTGAGTGTTTCTTTATATTGTATAGATATGTTAAACATACACTCAGCACATAGAATACACAGATATCTGGCTATACCTAATACACTAACGATCTTGTGCAATTGTGAGTCTCTGGTCTAATCGTGATCTTTAAAGTGTTCTTCAAAATCTGAACCTTTGAGCTTGTGATGTTCCACTTCTATATATGCACTACCACATAAAGATTCCAGAAACATTTGTTAAGCACCCCCTGTGTCCAGAGTATGACTATATTGCTCAGTGCTAAACAAAATAGAAAAGCCAGATAAGGCAAAAACTCTGGCCTCATGGTGGTCAGAAGCTATTGAATATATATGTATCTCTTGAACCATGTTATATGCATATATGTATACACATGCATATGTATGTATACATATGTATGTATACATAATCTGAATGTTAACATTTGTAATAAGAAAAGAATATAGTTAGAGGATTAAACTCAGATCCTTTGAATAAATAGGTAAAAAACCAGCAATGTTCTCACAATAACCCCTACTTAGTTGTATGTAATATTTTGTTTTATTATTCCAAGTAGTGGATCTTATTCTCATTTTATAGATAATTAAAACATTTGAAAATTTTCCATGATCACTTCTATATAAATATCCTTAGCTCTTATATACATCCTCTAAATAGCTTCTATATTGTGCTACGATTTCTTTCAGCACACTAAGTCAAAAGCAAAATAAATTGACAAATTATTAAACATTTTAAATAGTTAAATTCCAGAATAGTAGAGATAAACAGTATATTAAAGCACATATACTTCAATGTCTATTTGTTTTTTCAAATTAGGAATCGAGTTTCAGAAAAAGTGTGAAGAGAATCTTCTTCATGATTACACAAAAAGATCAAGCCAGATCAAAATACATGTTATCTTGGAAACCTTTCAAAGCAATGGAAAGTAGTTTGGTTTTTTTTTTAAAGTAGTTTGGGTCCAGATCTCTTGGGATTATGGCCTTTATATGAAGATCATCTTCTTCAAGAACTAGGCAAAATTGGTTCACTGAGATTTCACAAATTCTCTATTCCTCTCATCTAAACACTGAAAAGATAAATGATCTACTCCCCTACCTCAGGAATATAATATTCAGCTCCTATTGATTTTCCCTCATTTCCCTAACAAACTATTCTTTTGGTGTGGACTTTCTATTTCCATAAAACATGCTTCTATTAGCTATTTATTAAAATGGGAAAGGGATGCTTTTTGTTCCTTTTTATTTCATAGTTTTTAAATTGTTCTATTTTAGTTGAAATGGCAAGTACTAAGGTATTTTCAGAAGAACCAAAGGGTAATATTTTTAGATTATATTAAATATAGTAACATCTCATTTATGTGGTGGCAGCAGGGAGAAAGCTATTCTACATAAGTGAATTTTACTGATAAAGGAAGCTTACACTTTTGCTGGTTATTTTAATTATATTTTGATAGGAATCATTTTAAAATTATTACACACTTCTCTGCCTTCTGAAACCAATCATATGGAACATGCTGCGACCTTTTCAGGATGACTCAGATTCATTCAATTCAACAGTTCTACTAATATTTAATAAGTACAAATTATGTGTAAGGCAAGAGACAGCATGGTGTTGTGGATAAAGAGCTGACTTCAGAGTATAAAAACCTTCGTTCAAGTTTTGCCTCTGACACATATTGACTGTGTGACATGGGGTAATCACTTAACCTCTTGGTACTCCAGGTAAATCTCAAAGACTTATAAGTTATAGAGAAGGTGTCTATCTCCAAGAATAGAGTTTTCTCATCTTGAACTTCCCTCTAACAATTAAACCACAGGTCTTGGCCCTATCCCTGTGTGTAAAGCACCATGCTGAACACTAGTGCTAAAAAAAAGCTAAGAAATACTCTCTGTTCTTAAGGAACTTACATATGTAAAGGAGTGGGGAGTGGAGGAAAGGCATGAAAACAAATAGACATGAGTCCAAGTCAAAATGTCATTAATACCCTCAAGTGTTCTAGGGAAAAGGCTTTATAAAGATATCTTATTTTATCAACTACATGTAATAACAAATTTCCATTAAATTTCTTGAAGTTATATGATCCAAATTGTCTCCCTTCCTCTCTTCCCCTGTTCTCAGAAATGGTAAGCAATTCGAACAAGGTTATAAATGTATTTTTATGCAAAACATATTTCCATGTTTTTCATTTTTGTAAGAGAATACACTTATAAAACCCAAACCCCCAAATAAAAACCCAAATAAACTATCAGTGAAAATTTTATTCTTTGATATACATTCTCACTCCAACAGTTCTTTCTCTTGAAGTGGCCAGCATTCTTTGTCATAAGCTAGGGAAAATGCTTTGAAAAATTAGAGGGAAGAGACCAGTTTCAAGTTAGACACCATGAAGGAAGCACTTGACTCTGAGAGAAGAGGCGGTATTGGAGGAAAAGATGACAATATTCAAAGTTCAACACTAGCATAATGGTCTTTTGGGGCAAGCAGAGGTCAAGGCAAAATAAGAATGGCTATACAAAGTAACCCATTTTTACTGAAATTTTACATATATAGAGGAAAATTAATGCCAAATTGTATAATTTTTTGTTAATATTTATATGGAAAGCCATTCCTTTCCCCTTAAACCTAACACTGGACTCACTGATGGTCTTTCACTTGAGAAAAAAGACTGATGTAAGATCCAATCTTCATTAGTGGTCTTGAATGTTCCTATTAATAAAAACATGCTATTCTAAGGGAAATGGCCTCATTCTTTATTGGTTAAATTCTGGGCACTACAATATGCATGACAGTAAAGAATATGAGAAAACCCCATAAAGATAGATTTAAGCCAGATTGTAGAAGGTTCTGGATTCTAGAATCAGATTTTGTAGCTTTTCCAATAGGCAATAGAGCACCACTGAGAGTTTTCTGTAAAGAAATGATATTGCCAGAAGAACCTAAGAAGATTACTGGTTCAGTGATGTGAAGAATGAATTTGAGAGAAGAGAGAATCAACAATGGAGATAATTAGAATAGTCTTGGCAAGAATGGATGAGATCCTGAACTAGAGTGTTTACACTGATAGTGAATGAGAGAATGTGAAACATATTGAAATGGTAGAATTGACAGGGCTTATCAAGCAATTAAAAGTGAAAGACAAGACTGAAGTCTACATGACTCTGAGGTTACAAGCCTGTATGATTTAACAGAATTAGAGACTAGATTTTAGGCAAAATGCCTTTGGTTCTAATTTAGACATGTTCAATTTGTAGTGCTGATGGAAAATATAGTTGCAGAGTTTACCTATCATTTGAGAATATGGAATCATGAGGATAGTTTAGGAATAGAGATATTGATTTTGGGTGGTATGTATATGGAAATTAAAATTGAAGCTGAGAGTGGATGAGATCAATGAGAAGAAAGTAGGCAAGAAAAAAAGAGGATGGGAGGAAGAGTGATAGCTAAGGACAGTATTCAATCTTTTGAGAAACATATTTAATGTAAGAGCAAAGAATAAAATCAGTAAAACAGAGAGTAGAATGTTATATTTTTGATAGATGTTTTTTAAACAATTTTCTGATACTTATAACAGATCTCATTTCTCTCGAGTCTACTGTAGCCTAACAACAACAATAAAAATAGTGATCACTGGGACTGGGCTAAACCTGGAACTGGGAGATAATTATGCATTATTTAAATATTAATTGGAATATCTCCATCACATGCTAGTAATCATTCTTCTATTGTCTGAAATCCTTTTTTAAGATTTATGAATATAATTAAACCTTTAACGCGTATAGGGATTTAAATAACTAAATTTTTATTCATCCTCTAAGAGAAAATGTCTTTCTTGTTGGTGACAACAAAAAAGTCCTTAAAGTGAATTTCTAATATCAAATAATATAGTAATTCTTCTTATAAATGCAGTTATTTAGAAAAAGATACTTAATAATCCAGAAAATGTATATAGAAGAGAATATAGGGTTTTATTATATGAATATAGGGAAATGGAGGAGCAATGAAGAGGAGGGCAGAAAAATAAAAAAAATCATCTATTTAGTTATCTCTTGCCCATATTCACAAAGTAAATTGCTGATAAAGTAAGTACTTAAACCTTGGTCTTCTAACCTCAACTTCCATATGTTTCTTACTTGTACTATAGTTAATAGAGTGATGAAAGAACTGAATTCAAATCTGGACTTAGATTTTACTTAGCTATATAACTCTAAGGAAATCATTCAATTTATTTCTGTCTCAGTTTCCTCAATTGTAAAATGGAGATAATAATAGGACCTACCTCCCAGGGTTATTATGAGGTTCAATTAAGAAAATAGTTTTAAAGAACTTTGTTCAGTGCCTGGTGCTTTGTAAATACATCATTTATTTCTCCCTCTCTCCCTCTCAACCTCCTTCCCTCCCTACCTTTTTCTCTTCTTTCTTTCCTTCCTTCTTTCCTTCCTTTCTTCCTTCCTTCTTTCCTTCCTTCCTTCCTAAAGCCAATACATCTAGAACTTAGTACATGCCCTGAAACATAGTAAGTATAGAATAAATCCTAGTTGATGGGTGTTTACTTATTGGAGTGTCAGAGGCAGCCAGATGCAGAGAGCATGACTACTGTGCATGGAGACAATAGGACCTTAGTTTAAATCTGATCTCAGATACATATTAGCTGTGAGACATTGGGCAAATCACTTACCCTTTTAAAAAGTTTCCTCAACTATAAATTTGAGATAATAATAGTACTAACTTTAGAGGGATGCTCTGATGACCCAAGAAGATAATATTTATAAAGCCCTTAGCACAGTGCTTAATAGATAGTCATTGATCATCAGTGTTTTCTTTATGCTCCTTTTTACCTAGCCTCAAATTTTTCTCTATTTTTTCAAAACCCTTACCTTCTGTCTATATATTGATTCCAAAATAGAAGAGTGATAAAGGCTGGGAAATGGAGGTTTAGTGACTTGCCCAGGGTCAAATAGTTAGGATGTGTCTGGATTCAGATTTGAACCTAGGACTCCCCATCTCTAGGCCTAGCTCTCAATACACTGAGCCTCCTAGCTTCTCTTTTTTTTCTATGTTTAAAAAATATCACCTTATGAGAGTTTTACCCTCAATTGCTTCAAAACTTGCTATAAGGAAAGAGAGCAAAAGAAATACCTTCCCTTCTGGAATAGATCATATATCAATCATTTACACCTCAGTGTAGATCTCTATGACTCCTCTCCCAGGAGTGTCTGTGTTTTATACTTTGTACCTATTTCAAGAATGGAAAGCTTTGTTGCTTTCAAAAGAACCTATGATCTATGCTACTAAGTGGGAATTGGTGTTGGCTAAATTTTCCTAGTGTACCTAAAATCATTCCAATCATACTTCAAGTTTGCTTCCCAATGAGCAAAGACAGTCTTAACTGTATTAGTATTAGCTTTAATTGTATTGTATTAGCTTTAATTCACTTGTATGGATGGGGGTAGGGATTAAAAATAAACCTGCTTTCTGGTTTATGAAAAACAGATATAAAACAACACACTATTGAAATCATTCTCAGCTCTGCTCAAAAAATCTGTGTATTCTTAATATAGTTGCTGTGATTTCAGCTCATCAGTTGTGGGAAATTTTGCCAGCCTCAGGTTTCTGACTGTCAAATTCAACCCCCTACTAAGTGTTCTGTGGGAAGGTCTAAATAACCTTAAAAGTTTTTTTATTGTGATTGCTACCTCCTACCTCTCTTCTACCCAAAAAATGCTTATTTAAAGATGCCAGGTTCCCAAATAAACCTCTGTGACTAACTTTTTGCTTAGAGATAACAGCTGCAGTAGGTATGGGAATCTTTACTGCCTCTACAACCAGAAAGCTTTCCTCATTTGAAAAGTTGTGACACTGATATACCAGATCAATTCTCTGCCTTTATAGTGGCTGAAAAACTGCACAGAAACTTTAAAAACATTGTTAGTGGATGTTCTGAGCTCTGTTCCTTATTTTTAAACAAATTATAAGTCTTCTTGTTCTATACCTAACTTGTAATAAGCCCTAAGAGGTAAAAAAAATAGAATCCATAACTTTTGGGAATATCCTTTTACTACTAGTGATATTTACAATAATCAAGGTCACAAAAGGAAGTCTTCCTTTATTTTCTTCAAGTGATGTTATCTCTTAAGGGAAAAGAGGAAAAGTCAGTTGCTTGCACATATTGGTACTGATTCTTTTTTTTCTTTTTCTTGCTTATCAGGCAAATATTTAAAAAGACAAATAAAGGCAAATATTGATCAATGGAAAACTGAGAAAGGTTTGTGATTATACCATTGTTTCCTTAAACTGAAGATGTCCAATATGGTGCTGTTCATTCTTTCTTCACAAAACCAATGAACTTAAATGTCTTTTATATAGATTGTAAAAACTTATATATCTGTTGTCTCTCTGATAGGATGTAAGTTTATTGTGGGAAGGAATTATTTTATTGCTGTTGTTGTATTTTTAGTATCTAGCATCATGTCAGCACATGATCAATGCTAAATAAATCCTTATTGATTGATTCTGTTCCATTTAATAAATTCAATAAACATTTATTTAAAATATATTGTATTCTAGACACTATTCTAGAATCTATTTGCAATAAAAGATATTTGAAGGCCAATCTTGTTAAATTCCAGTGCTATATATAAGAAGGATGGCCACAATGTAAATATTTTTGTTGTATATTGTTTTCTTACCATAGCAACTCATGAACATGTTTTAATGGATCATAGAGGTGACGCTTCCACATAGATCTTCTAAAGTTTGTAAGATTAAGAGCAAGAATGACAGTTCACTTTTCTATAAAGCCCTTTAAGTTTTATGGCACACTTTCTTCATAACTAAATGGAAGTAGTTCTAGTTAAGGAATGAATTGACCTGTAATTGAATCCTTTCTCTGCTTTTTGCTCTCTGTATTATTTTGGGCAAAGTCATCCAAACTGTCTAGAACCTTGCTTTCTCCTTTCTAATGTGAAGAGTTGGGAACAAATAGTTTCTGAAGTTTCTTTTTTGACACATGTACATATCCAATAATGAAACAATTCAAAAGCAAAAAAAGAAAAGAAAGTCAATAAGGGACGTTTGTTGAAACAGGTGACTGAGTGACATAGGCAGAAGGTTACAGGGGAAGGATTGAGAAGATAAATGATAAGGACTCAGAGTAGACCAAATTTTTGTCAAGATAGCAGGATATTCTTTTTAATTTTATAGGAATGACTAGAAAAGTACATGCTGATTTGTTTCCTGAGAGGCAGTCAACCTTTCTATATGAGTCTCCTTGGAATGGAGGTAAAGATTCTGGAAATGGTGGGAGGGAAGACAAATGAACATGAATTTTAAGGGAAAGAATGGAAATATGGATCCCACAATTAGCAGTTTGATGAGACTGGGATGTAGTACCTTACAGTGTTTCCAAAGCCTTAGGAAAGTTTTGTCTTTTAAGTCAGTCCAATTTATACAGTAAATACGATGTGCAACTCTAAGTACTATGAGGGAACTGGAAAGGAAGGAGAAGCAAAAAAGCAACAGAAGATAGGAATGAATGGCCCTTTCCTCAAGAGGTTTATGCTATATGTGGGGGAGATAGGTCCTCTACATGAACAAATGATGATATTTTTACAAATTAAAAGTACAAATTCATATAACACTGAGACTGAAGTGGCACTGAGAAGACTGATTAGATTTTAGTGAGGTGGTTATTAGGACACATGTTAGAAACTATTCTTAAACTTATTGTGTTGAAGGATATGAATTAGAATGTGAAAAGGCAAGGAGGCGGGAACAAAAATCATATATAATAAGCAAGGTTGAGCAAGCAAATTTGCTTAATGAAAGGATTTGTAGTGAAATGAGGTTAGTCAAATAGTAAAGATTCAGTCATTTGAGGGCCATTACTACATATAGTCTCTAAAAGAACATGAGGAAAAATGGTTTTCTTTGGGTCATAACAGAAAGAGACCATAAGTCCTATACTGTCTCAAAAAGTCCATTTATTTCTTTAAAATTGGACCCTAAGAGAAAAAAAATGAGCAATGGGGAAGAGCTTCTTATAGACATAGAAAACTATGTACCTGTGTATGGATTAATGGTCTAAGTTTTTACTGAGTCACAAAAAAAAGTAACAACAAAGTACATTAAACTACTAGTGTTTTCCAGACTAGATAAAGATATAGTGTTGAGACTCTGTAATATAGAAATGCATACTGCCATATTTTGCATGGGGCAAGCTGGCAGTTTGCCCTGGTTAGAATGTGGAACATACCATGAGACAGGCGGCTGGTGCCACATGGCAGTTGGAGCCAGGCTATAAATAAGCTTGGCAGACCCTGGCATCTTCACTTCTCCCCTCACCTCTCACTTGCCCCTTGGAACAGGTTGGTGGGAGCAGGAATGTGGGTAGGATTTTTAGACTTAGAATAGGCTCAAACCAATTCTACAGAATAAACCTTTATTATTACTGGCAAAGCAAACCAACCTTTAACCATAGGTAAATTTTATTTTATTATCAAAGAGACCACACCACTCTGACCCAGGGCTGTTTCCCCTGGGTCAGCAGAAGGGCATCTGGGAAGACCTATTAGCATCTTGAGTCAGATAAATCTTTCACCCTTAGTTCTCAGTACTTCCTAATGCTCTTTCCATTACCTTATCTCATACTCCTTTATCAATAAACCCCTTAGCCTAAATCTGAAAACTTTGTAATTATTGCCTACCCATCTAAGGCCAAGCAGGGACAGCCAGCAGAAACGTTCTGAACAGCTACAGCAGGGATAAACTCCATTGCAGTTGGACAGGAAGTCCCATACTCACTTCTTGTCAAACTACTTTACAGACCAATAGAAAGTTATTTCCTCATTAGGAATGGGGCTGCAGATTTGGCATCTTAAAGGGGCCTGGTGCCTAGAGGAGAGAGTTTCTCACTTAATACTCTGCTAACCTGGGCTGGATCCTTGTTACATTTATAATCAGTTTCAAGCTCAGCCCTGGTACTGCCCATACCATCCTCTCTATAGCTAGCACCTTCCTCCTTCTAGTATTATTACTAGTAGCTCAGCCCCTTTATTCATTACAACTCTTATAGCTTATATCTAGAGACTATAGTTTCATAATTATTGAATTTTAGACAAAAGGATAGTCATCTCACAGCATTTCCTTAAAGATTTTTATTTGGAAACTCTTTTCTAAATCTTAAAATGAGGCAAAGATATGTACAGGAACCAATATTATGTATTGCTTCCTTTAATCTTAGATGGAACAGACAGTTCTTAGGATGTAGGGATTAGGAGAAGTAAGAATTAGCAGCATACTTCAATAGAAAGCAAAGGATTTGGGAATTAATAAACTTGGGTTCCAATTCCTATCAGGAGTTTTATTAGCTTCTTCACCCTTGAAAAATTACTAAAATCCTCTTGGTCTCATGATAGATTAGAAGTAACCATTGACTTTGTGTCATAGCAGCTGGGTTTAAATTTAACCTCTCATGCTTATATCTGTGAAACTTGGGCAAAGCATTTAATGTCCTGAGGCATTCACCTAGAGATTTAATTATGGGATCTTATAATCCTATATGATGGTATTTCTATCTGAAAGGGTTGTTCTGATGAAAAAGTGAGATGATAGAATGTGAGCTCCTTGAAAATGGAATGTTTTGATTTTTTGCACATGTATCATCAGGGCCTAGTAGGATGAATGAATGAGACAAATAAGATACTTTATGAATACTTATCCTTTGACTGATAATGGATGTAAAAATACACTGAAAAAGTTAAAGATATAATACACTTTCTGGTGTGTCATTATTAGTTGAGAGTGAGGAAGGGTATCAAAAAGCCTCTTCTGGATGGGCAGAAAGGAAATGTGATAAGTTAATTATGTTTTTATAAGTTAGAGGTACAAACAATCGTGGATAAACTGTTTATAAATGCAGAAGTTACAACTTCTGAATTTGGGTTGAAACCCCATCAATGTATATAACTTCTATCGTTACCTACTTTCTAGCCCAACAAATGTATATCAAGCATCTTATGCAATAATATGTCATGCATGTCATCAACTCTTTCAGTTATGATATAATCACCGAGAAGTATCTCCAGCATAACATTGTTAGTTCTCTGGAGGCATGTCCTAGATCTGTGGAAATAAGACTTAAACTTCATGGTCTTTATTTTACAACAGGGAAGACACTCATTCCTGCCTTCCCCCACACATTGGCATTTATCCAAGGCTTTCTAGTTTCTTAAGTTTTTCAGAATTCCTTAGCCTCCAAAAAGCTAAACAGGTACTCTTTGAGATGCAACTATACTGAAGTCCTTCCTCCCTTTTCTTTTTCTTTCTCCTCCTTTTCTACTCTCTTTCAGTCCCCTGCTCCTATTATTATACTTATAGTCTTTTTTTACTGCCACCTTTCAAAACTGAGGGGTTATCAGCAATATAAAAGGGGGCAGGCTAAATACCATCACTACTGTTTTTAGAGTAATTTATGACATTTTTGAGTATTTTATAAGCAAGTTATAAAATGTGATCATAGAACTGGAAGGCAGCTTAGACCTCATCTCAACAACATTATGCTTTTTATAGATGAGAAAACAATGTATACTGAAAGAAGAGAAAGGACTTCCCAAGAGTAATACAGCAATTCAATGGCAGAGTAAAAATGTTAATTCTTGAATGCCAACATCAATTCCAGAGTCCTTTAAGTCATACTGCTACTTTCGTCTTTCAAAACTGGGAGTGAAAAACATTAAAAGTAAAATGATTAAATACATTTAGTCCTTTTCTTATAATTAACAATGCCATTTCTTTTTTCTTCAATTTTAGAAGGAAATTGAAAAAAGGTAAGGTATTGGGATCATAGAATTGAAAGACACTCTGAGATCATATAATATAGTTTACCTATTTTTGTGTCACAAATACTTTTGACTCTGATGAAGTTCATGAACTGCTTCTTAGAATATTTGTTACTTTCATTCAAAATGGAAAGAAATATTTAATTTCTGTTAGAGACTAGTAAAAATACAAAATTTCCTATCCAAACTTCTATGCAAGATACTACACACACACACACACACACACACACACACACACACACACACACACACACACACAACTCTGCTAACCCTGGGTTAAGTCCAGTCTCCTTGCCCCACTTTTTTTTTCAATGAAATAACTCAGTGAAAGGCAGGAGTATTTGCTTAAGGTCATCATGAAGGGAAGTAGAAGATTTGAATTCATGTCTCTGATACCCAATGCCCTTTCTAGTATGCTACACTGCCACCTCAAGGATTTGATCTCACTTTTTTTCTTGCTATTGATTGCTTTATATATTTTAGGGATTGATTGTATAACTAAAATTAACAATCACCTCAAAACCTATACAAATTATAAGTTCTCCAGTTTATAGGGTATTAAAAAAGACTTAAGGACCCCAAGATTAACCTAAAGGTTAATCACTACTTTCCAACTAGGACACCTATGGTAAGGTTGGTATCCCAAAGAAATAATAAAAAAGCGTTATATAAAAATATTCATAGCTGCACTCTTTGTGGTGGCAAAAAATTTGGAAAATGATGATGTGTCCCTTGATCGGGCAATGGCTGAATAAATTGTGGTATCTGATAGTGATGAAATACTATTGTGCTGTAAGGAATGGTGAACTGGAGGATTTCTATGTGAACTCTAAGAACCTCCATGAACCAATGGAGAGAAAAATGAGCAGAACCAAGAGAACATTGTACAAAGTGAAACATTGTGGAAAGATCAAATGTATTGGACTTTGCTACTAGTAGCAATAATATGATCCAGGATAATCCTGAGACATTTATAAGAAAGAATGCTGTCGACATTGAGATAAAGAACTATGGGAGTAGTAACACAGATGAAAAACATATGACATCACTTGGTTATATGGGTATATGATTTGGGATTTTGGTTTCAAAAGATTGTCCTATTTCAAAAATGAGTAATGTGGAAATAGGTATCATGTTATAACAATTGTATGACTCGTTGGAATTGCTTGTCAGCTTCAGGAGGGTGGGAGAGGGGAGGGAAAGAAAATGTATCATGTAAAGATGGAAAAAATATTTTAAAAAATAAATAAAAGTAAAACAGTAAAAAAGGACATCTGTGGTGAAGGGTAATGGATAAACATTTATTAACTATCTTCTATTGGCTAGACATTGACCCTCAAAACAATTCCTTGAAGTACAGTGCTCTTATTATCTCCATTTTAGAACTGTGGAAATTGAGGCAAGCAGAGAGTTAAGTGACTTGCTCAGGGTGATAAAGCTAATAAGTTTTGGGGAATGGATTTGAAATCAGGTTTTCCTGGCTCTAAACCCAGTGCTCTTTCCACTGGACAACCTTAACACCAGGCTGACACACAATTCCCAAATGTTTTCAGCACTGAGAAGCTCAAAAGTCAGTGTACCCAACCTGAATCTATCCAGAGCTTAAATCTACCACTGTCACAAATTAATGCCTGTGATAAATTTCTTTTCCTTCACATTTGTAATGCCTTACTAGTACATTGTTAATATATTAAAAGAACTTTCCCTGCTGTTTGCTTGTTAGGGCATCTTTCATTTATAAATAAAGATCAAGCAAAACAGCAGAAGCAGAGAATGAGAAGGCTTTACAAAGTGATACAATCCTTTTTTGGACTTTGAAGGTCACTTTATATGTAAATATAAATAACGGATTCTCCCCCTCCCCACAGCAATCCAAATGCTATATTATAATTGCTCTGTCGACAAATATTTATTTACTTTCTTCAGACCAATAAGACAGATTTATTAAATTGTATACCAATTATTACTTTTTAATTTACTTAACAAAGGCCTGCCCCCACCTTCTTACTTCCCAGAGTACAGAGCAGTTTCTTTCTCAATTCCTTTAATATTCCATTCATTTATAGGATCTTCTATCTAATATGATTATTACTTTTGGCAGCATGCTAAAGTAGAAAGAGAATTGGCCTTGAAGTCGGGAAGATGTCTCTCTCTGCCATATACTGGCTTGGAGAACCTGAGAGAGCTACCAACCTCCTCAGTTACTCAGGCAATTTCTAAGACTATAAATTGTTGAATCCATCTTGATCTGCATCCATAGGAGGCTTTCCTCATTTGGAATTTTTGTATACTCTGAAATGACATCTGGTGCTTTTTACTCTCTCTCTCTCTCTCTCTCTCTCTCTCTCTCTCTCTCTCTCTCTCTCTCTCTCTTTCTCTTTCTCTCTCTCTCTCCCTATCCACCTAACTAAAAGGGTTTGTGGAGAAAGCATTTTATAAAATGTAAGTAATATTGATTATAATTAAAATACACATTATTTGATTGTTAGGCTAAGTGTGTCCATATCAATTGATGATTATATTTTTCTACTATACCTTTTTCTTCATCTCCAATTATGTTGATAAAGATATCTATATATGATTTACAGTGTAATATACTTTATATCTATGAATCCTCAAAATAATATTTGGGATATATACTGAAATTATTATCGCCTCCATCTAATAGATGAGGAAATTGAGGACCCATTGGCATTCTTTATAATAGGCATTAATGTCTCAGTGAAATTCAGATGACTACTTAAATTGATTATAAAGGAGTATTAAGTGTTGTGCTTGGAGTCATTAAGACCTTTAACATTTATTAGCTGTGTGTTCCTGGAAAAGTCACTCTTTGTGTCTCTTTTTTTATTTCTAAAATGATTAGGATGGATTAGATGGCCTCAAAGGCCAATTCTAACTCTAACTCCATCTTTGTAGAAGGTACTGCAAAGAGTAAAGGGCACTTTCCAACAATCAAAAACGTCTGAAGGTGTGAACCCGTATATAAATTGGGTTAGTTTAATAATTCACATATAATATCCTGGCCTGAACAAAGATTCAGAGGTTGGAAAACACAATTATTGTGTGACCAGGTTACTTGATTCCTAATTTCTCCCCTAATGCATAGAAGGGTTAAGTGAACATGTTTCTTAATATAACATTCACAATTTGAAGGGTTTTTTTCTCATTCATATTTCATTTTCTTTTTAAGGTAGAATTTATTTGCACATTAAAAATCTTCAACTATAAAATCAATTTATCAAACTTAAATGTTTGATACTTTTCATAGCCTTGAGAGATATTAAATCAGCATATAGTGTTTAGAAGACAAATATATGAATCCATAAAATACTCGACTAAGTCTATAAAATGTAGTGACTGTGGAAAGGAGGTCTGGTAAAAACAGAACTTGGAACAAATGTGAATGTTTTATACAATGTAATAAGTATCTGATGCATGGCAGAAAGGATTACATCCCTATAACTCCTCTACAAAAAAGATAATTAATATTAGATAGAAATAAGCCTTTGCTGATGTCAAGGAAATTTATGCTATAGAGAATATATTCCCATGAAAGACTGATAATACATTCAAAAGCCTTTCATTTTTATCTTCTTAAAAAGAATACTTATATAGTAAGCTACAGTGATAATTTCTAAGAGCTGAAATATACTTATCAAAGGTGAAGAAACAGCCATTGTACTTGAAAAAATTTCAATTTTTTTCAGGGAAAATAGTATTAGATAGTCATATATATATGTATATATATATAAATATTTATTATTTTCTCCCTTAGCCATTAAAAGAGTGCTCTCACAGATGACCTTTTTTTTCTTTGTAAATCCATCAAGTAAGATGTAATGACAATAAAAAAATGTGTAATGATACTTTAAAAACCTATACAATAAGAAAAAAGGAAATAAGTCAAGCATGCTTTATATGGTTTGGATCTAAAGGTCAGAGAAGATGGAGACAACTGCTAGTTTCTATCTTAGTTACAGTGCAGTGTTGATGTCAACAACTAGTTTAATCATTTGATTAAGGAGATTTATGTTTCAGAATATTTTTCTCACCATATTGGGCTCAGGTAAGGTAAGCACAAGTTTACTTTTATTAAACACAAGTTTACTTTTTTTTATAGACCCTTTGGGTGAAGACCAATGCTGATTCCTGAAAATAGATCAATTATATGTATTTAATACCTTCTATGTTTTAAGGATTATAATAATGGTGAGCATGAAAACAATAAGTACAAGAATAATACTTATAAAATAGTTCCTGTCCTCAGGAAATTTACATTATTTTATAGGAAACAATATGTATATATGTACATTAATAAGAAATGCATACAACCTAAACAGAAGGGTTTTTTTGTGAATTGGGGAAATTCCTCAGAGAAATCAGGAAATACTTTATTTAGAAGGTGGAATATGAACTAAATTTTGAAGGAAAATAGGGATTTTTAAGTGGTAGAGCTAAAGAGGGAGTGAATTTCAGGTATCAGAGGATGTTTGTATGAAAGCATAGCATTGGGAAATGAATAATAGCTGCCTTTTATGAACATCAACCCCCAAATCCCAGCAATGTCAATATTTTCTAAGTACTTAATTATAAAGTTCCCAGTTTACTGAGTTTGCTATCTATATTCTGCCTATATAGATGTATATATCAGAAATATAATGCTTTTTTTTTTATATTTTTAAACCCTTAACTTCTGTGTATTGGCTCCTAGGTGGAAGAGTGGTAAGGGTGGGCAATGGGGGTCAAGTGACTTGCCCAGGGTCACACTGCTGGGAAGTGTCTGAGGCAAGATTTGAACCTAGGACCTCCCGTCTCTAGGCCACTGAGCTACCCAGTTGCCCCATAATGATTTTTTTTTTATCATTTCTGTGTTGCATTTCTTAAGAATTTCTAAACAAACTTCAATGTGAATCTTCTGTGTCAAACTTCTTCTAATAACACTATTTTCTAGTGATTATTAGTGAAGTACAATGTATACTTTCCTTAATTTTTCAAAATAAAAATTTATTTTTTTTGTTACATTAAAATACCCAGTCAACTCTCTCTCTCCCTTCTTTTCCCCATTAAGAAAGTCATTATTTGACCAAAAAACCCATATATGAGAATAAACTTTTATCTTCCACATAGTTCTATTTAACAGTTTTTATGTAGAGGTGAATTAAAATTTTAAAAAATAAATAAAAGGAGACAAATGTAATGAAAATCATTGTCATATTCAAAACTACATTTCTAGTAATATGATTCCCTAGCATGATATATTATGATTATTTTTAAAGTTATGGTACTTTTTATTTTGAAAGAGTGTTGAATATTCTTTTTTCAATAGTGTAACAGTACAACTTCACACTTAAATTCCTTCATAAATAATGGATGAATTCCATCTGGTAGTAGTGATTTACTGTACTTTTGAGCTTTTTTGTATTGAGTACATTATTTCCTATGAAAGTGCCATTCAGATAGGCCTTTTCCATCATCTTCTAGAGCAGGGGTCGGCAGCGTATGGCTCTCGAGCCATATCTGGCTCTTTTGTGGGCCAGATATGGCTCTTTATGCAGGAGCCATAAAGTCAATTTTTTTTTCAGGCACTGTTACAGGAGCGGCACTGTGAGCACTGTACAGCTCTCACGAAATTACATTTTAAAAAATGTGGCGTTTATGGCTCTCACAGCCAAAAAGGTTGCCAATCCCTGTTCTAGAGCAAAGAATAGAGTAAAAATTAAAAGTTTCTCCATTTCAGTAGTATATATATATACTCCCATATGGTTCCTAATTTATTGGTGCTTTACAGGATTAGGCTGAAATAAGAAACCCACTTACTTCAAATTTTCTTAAAGAACATCAAAAGAAGATCTTGCATTATATCATGATTTTCAAGAGGTTCATATGTTCCTTTAGGGAAATTCTTTCTCTTCTGAAAATTAGTACAGTGCATTTCCTAGTTAATACTGGGTATACTGTACATTTCTGTTAATCTAATAAAGTGAATTCCAATTTACAATTTTAGAACTGCCATTACTTCCTTTAGCTTAGGGAAACTCTTTTTATATCATGGGGTTCCTGATTTTCAAATGAAAAATGGAATGGTTGTATTAAATGTCCTGAAAGACTGTTTCATCTACTAATTTAACATCTGTTTTGTACCTACTTCCAAGGCACCTTAATTACGGAAATATAATGACAATATCTTAAGGTAATGTAAGCAATAAACTATAGCAAACACATAGTATAGTTAAAAAAATGTCAGTGAAGAAATGGGATTGTACCTTATCTCTGATACAAGATATAAGGCTCTCTGAGCCTCATCTAACTCTCAAAGTTTAGAATTTAGAGACATTCTAATATGTGCAAGTAGAGAGAATTTCTACATCCATGAAATCATCATTTCTTTACATTACCCATCAGATGGCTTCATGTCACAGCACCAACTATGGCAATATACTTGGGCTTTTAGTTTTTGTTCCATTTTCGTTTTGGCCTAACCTGTTATTTCTTTTGTATTTAGAAAGTCTGGATATAGAATTCCTTTTACTAATGCAGCATAATTTTCCCCTATTAGTCTTAGAGAATTACAAAGCAGATAGTGAGGGCTTAGCTGACTTGCCAAGGACCACACAGTAAATATATGGCAGAGTAGGACTTGAACTCAATTCTTCTTGATTCTTCGATTTACTCTTTATCTACTACGTAATGGTTCCTATCTGGGCTTTTCAAAACAAGTTGTGAAAATTGTGGAAGTTAACATGTATATGACTTATTCAAGCTAACGTAAAATTAAAAAAAAAACCTGAACATTTAGGAAATCTGGAATTCTGTTCAAAATGTAACATCTGGTGGGCTTCTAGATTCAATGACCAAGGGTGAGTGAGAATATAAATTCTTGTATATATATTTTTTCAGTGACTTTGGTTTTCTTTGATCCACAGTTATACTACATTATTATGTGCATATGAAATAGAGGGTGGACAAAGAGAGAGGGTGGGCAGAGATTTCTATATATACTTAATTCATGGACAGTCAGACAGGTTATGTTGTCTTCAATATTTAAAGATTCATTTCAAAGAAGGAAAAAATAATGATTCTCATATCATCTTTAAAGAAGAGACATGATTTTTTAAATAAGAGAGTGTACAGGTTCAGTATTAATTTCTAGCTGTGTTGAACAGCAAAAAAATTCTTTGGATTTGTGGAAGTTTTGAAATGTCAAAGAGTTCCATAAGGAAATATTTTACCTATCCATTTGCTCAAAGAAGGTATATTTTCGTTCCCTATCAAATTCCTAAATGATTATATGAGTCCAACATAACTAATCTATAGCAAACTCAGTCTAATAAAAGCATTAGCCTAAATTCTTTTCCCAGCATTGTGACTGTTGCTTATTTTGTGGGAAAATGGCCAGTTTCCTCAAGTGACAATAACATGACAAGCTTATTCCACTGTAGGGGATTTTGACCTTCTTTCATGTGTATCATGGGCCCATTTGGCAGTCTGGTAAAAGTTAAAGATTTAAAATTGTGTTTATTCATTCAGAAAATAAAAAATAATAGGAGAACAAAGAAAAGAAATGATATTGAAATAGAGTTATCAATTTTATTTTCTTTTTAATCAGTGATCTCAGGTTAAAAATCACTAATTTTGGGGTAGACTTATTGTGGTACACTTGCCTTTAAGTATCATTTGAAGGAATCACAATTGTTTCATGCTTTACATCCTATTTCAAACTACTACTCGGAAGTTGGACATCTATTTCTCCTTGGTCCCCAAACCAAATATAGAAGAATCCTGTATTTTGACTAACACAGCTGACCTCAAGATGAGTATAAATAGAGCACTAGATTTGTAGGCAGAGGAAATTAGTTTATATTCCAATTTATTTCATGTTTGAAATTGGGCAAATTATCTTACCTCACTTGGTTAAATAATTTCTCTGATTTTTTTTACATAAAAAAGTTCTCATTCAATTTTAATTATATATCTGATATAGGTATATAATATGAAGTTATAGATCAAGAGTGGTGGTACCAGAGAAAAGTTATGGGATAGATGTGAACATCTTGTCCTCTGAAATTTGAATGATGAGAGTCACCTGGATGATTTATTCTCTTGAACTAGCCTCTTGTCTTCTGTTCTAGTGTATTGAATAATATTGCATGATCTAGTTAAAGTTAGGCTTGAGAACTAGAATAAAATAAATTCAAATCCTCCTTTTGACACTTTGAGTATTGGTCATGATCAAATCACTTACTCTCTGAAAGATTCAGTCTCTGGCTGAGAATTTCAGGGAATGATATGCCTGTACCTTTAGTTGCATTATTGGGAGGATCAAAGAACATAAGACAAGGAAAACATTTTAAATTTTTGTTTCACTGTCTATAGAGAACCAGCTCTATATTTCTGCGCATTCTGAGTGGCATTTAGTGGTGTTGGATTGAATGAGAACAGCCAAACTAAATGCTTAGCTCATAACTGTTCCAATTTGCCATGAAGTCTTGAGTTTAATATATACTGGTTTTACACAAAGAGCACAGAGAAAGAATCACAGCTGTGTAGGGGTTACAAATCATACAAAAAGCCCATTAAATTCTAAAAAGTAGAGAGATAGGTACAGGGCCAAAGTCCAAATTCTAACCACCAATTAGTAGGAGGTATATTCTGGGAGCAGAAATATATTTCATAGAGATTCTTACTAATTGAGTCCTGTAGTCTTGATTTACAGGATTGCACTTGGTCAGATAAAGTCTTGTCTAGCTTTGTCTGTTTCTGGCCTTGATTATCTAAGTAATATATTTTTTTGGAGTTCAGGCTTCTTAATTATCAAGGAGAGAAATTGTTAACTCGGTAACTGTTAGTCTGCTAAGGACTCAAAGCTTTCCAATGAGAATATTAAGAAAAGGTGGGGATCCGAAAAGGAGTCAAAAGAGGAGTCTTAGATTTTTACCTTAGATAACCCATTCTGTCTGCATCCTGACATGCAGTGCAGAAAAAATCATACACACTGTTTTACTTGCCAATGATTTTGTAATGGGATCGAGATAAAATATCTATTGCAGACTCTATTTCTCTAAATGACTTTCAACAGCATCCTGGAGGGGTCAAATTATTTTTGGATTAATCATCCTGCTGGTACCAGGGCTTTTCAGGGCTCAGGTTACCAGAACCAAACACAAAGACTGTCTCAGCCTGGATTGGTCACGTAGGGAATCCAGATAACAGGCCCTATCATGACCCTATTTCTCCAATTGGCCTTCCACATCAGTCTACCAAAATAAAAGTAGCCCTTTATAACACAAAAAAGGCACACAGTATGAGAACATAACTAATTAAGAAATAAATATGTTGAGGTAGAAACTAACTAAAAGCTTAGGAACTGTCCAACAATTGGGGAATGGTTGTGCAGTGAATTGTATATGATTGCACAAGAATACTACTATGGCATAAGAAATAACAAGATGATCACAAAATAACCTGAGAAGATTTACATTAAATGATACAAACAAAGTGGAGGGAGTAGAGCCAGGAGAATATTATACACAGTAACAGCAATAATGAAGGATAATCAACTGTAACTGAAATAACCATTATCAGCAATGCAAAGATATAGGAAAATATCAAGGGGCTCATGATGAAAATGGTATCTATAACCAAGGAAGCAACTGACATTCTAATTAAAGCATAGTATCTTTCACTGTATTTTCTCAATAAATTGTTCTATAGTGTAAGCAATATGTGTCTTATTCATAACATGATGAATATGGAAATCAATATTGTATAACACATGTACAACCTATAGCATATTATCTGCTATTTGGGTGAGAGGAGAGGTGGGAAAGAGAAAAACATGGATCACCAAAGGTCAGAAAAATATTATTATTTCTATCAACAGAATTCTATCAACAAAAAAGCCATAGAAAATATCATGAGAAGTAAAACAGATACTTTTGAGTTTATTAAATTAAAAAAGTTTCTGTACAAATAAAATAAATGTAAACAAGATTAAAAGACAAAATACAAACTTGGGGGGAGTGAAGTTATAGCAATTCTCTCTGATAAAGGCTTCATTACTCAAACATATGGAGAACTGCATCAAATTTATGAGAATAAAAATCATTCCCCAATTGACAAATGATGAGAGGATAAGAACAGGCAATTCTCAGATGAAGACATTAAAACTATCTTTAGTCATATGAGAAACATGCTCTAAATCACTATGGATTCAAGAAATGAAAAATAAAATAATTCTAATGTACCACCTCATACCCTTCAGATTAGCTACCAGGACAAAAAATGGAAAATGATAAGTGGTAGAGGACATGTGGAAAAATTTGGACACTAATACATTGCTGCTAGAGTTGTGAACTGATCAAATGATTCTGGGAGTCAATTTGGAGCCATGGCCAAACAGCCATCAACTATGCACACCTTTTATTCAAGCAATACCACTGGTAGGTCTGCATCCCAAAGGGATTAAAGGTAGAAGAAAGAAGCTACCTGTACAAAAATGTTTATAGCAGCAAACAAAACCTGGAAAGATTTTTATGAAATTATGTAAAGTGAAGTGAACATAACCAAGAGAATTTGGTGCATGGTAGTAACAATAATGTATTATGATCAATTGTGAATGACTTAATTATTTTCAACAAGTCAAAAAAAATTGCAAGTCTGTTTCAATAGAAGAAACAGAAGGCATCTAAATGCCAAATGAAACATCACATTCTTTATTTTATTTCCACCATGAATTTTTCTCCAAGTTAAGCAATATTTGTCTTATTACAGAAAATTACAAACATGGAAAAAAGGTAAATATATGATAATATTTGTACAACCTATATTACCTCCCTTATTGGGGAGGGGGAAGGGTGAGAGGGAGACAAAGAATATGGATTGTAAAAAATCAGAAGACAAATATTAAATTTTTATTGATGTGTATTCTGGAAAATATATAAATTCATTATAAATCAAAATTTAAAAAGAAAAAAATTTATTTTTTAATTAAAATGTTTTTAATTTTTTTAAATTTATGATATTATGATATATTATTCTCTGTAGCCACTTTATACTTTCTTTTAGGCTGCTTATCACTGTCATTCACACTTTAACAATTATATGGAGAAGTCAGAAGGGAATGAAAACTGTTTAGTAATATCTGTGGAGTTTGAATTTTAGGGAGAAAAGGGGGGAATTAAAATAAATCAGAATATAAAGCTACTGAATACATGATTTTCCAGTCATTTTGGCCTAAATGTCACTAATTTTGTTGCTTTCTATTACTATTATGAATGGTATAAATAGAAACCAAGGTTATATTTAATGTGAAAATAAACTCAACATAAAACTTTAATTCTATCTTCTTCCTTTCTAGCTTTATTATTTTTCTACATAAGATTTTATAATTTCCCTTCTGATCCTCAGAAAAAGAAATGTATGAAATACGTAACTATGTGCTAAGCATTGGACATAAAAATATTGGGGCTTAAAAAGCCACTCTACGCTTTCAAGGAGCTAACATTGTAATAGTGGAAGAAAATAAATAAAAAGAAATATAAAATGGGTGTGGATGATGAAAAGGAAGGTAGCTGGTCAGAGCAGTATGGTAGAAGAAGGCTGAAGCACAGCTTTGAAAATAATGAAAAAACATACAGTCAGAGAGAGAGCATCCAGGTGTCAAGGCTACTCCCAATGTGTAAGATCCAGGACTAGAGCCAGCTTCTAGGCTGAAGAGATGGTGCTTGGGCATAGTAGAAAATAATTTAAGTTATGGCATATAGAAAAGTTTGCTAATGTGCTGTCTAATAGCTACTTTTGAGTTCCATCTTGTTATTCATCCACTTGGGGTATAAAAAAATCAGTTTTCTTACTGGTGACCTTTAGGGCCTGAATGGTTGAGTAGTTGCATGACTTGTTCTCCTGATTTAGTTATTTCCACTTGTCATAACTTTTGTATAAAAGGAAAATAATTAAGTAGGAAAAGTAAAAGAGGTGGTAAGATGAGAGAAAAAAAATGATGAATTAGAATGAATACCTTTTTTCTATTTTTGTCGATCAAACTTAAATTTGGCATTTCAAATAACATCTATTCCCCCACCTGAAAAGAAAAGAGATTCCCTTTCTTCTCTCCCAAAAGCAACAATCTGAGATCCCTTTCTTTATTTTCACCTCTTGCTAAACATCTGTAAATTTCTGGCAGTAGAATTTCTTTTAAAAATCATTAAACTTCCTTCGGTGTCCAGGGTCTCAAGACCATGTTAATATTATACAACTGGAATAGCTGTTTTGACTGAAATTTCAGTCAAATGGATCAGTTCATAGAACCAGTTTGACTGATGAAGATGAAAGTTCAGTTTTAAATGATCTATTTCAAAGTCTCATTCATATACAAGGAAAATTATTCTCTAAAAATTCTAACATGGCAGTGTGCATAGTCTCTTCAAAGAATTACAGCTGACATTGAGATAATATGCAAATGAACTTATAAGCATTTTCTCTTAAGAACCTCATAAATCCTCAGTGCATGCTAAAGGAATTATTTTCACCCTCACTTTACAGATTATGAAATTGAGAAAAAGAAATTAACTAAAATAATTAAAGAGTGTATTTTGTATCTAAACTTGGAAATAGTCAGATGTAAATTCCTGCTCCAGGCAAGTACTAACCTTCCTGAGTTTCTTTATCTGTAAAATGGAATAATAATAGTGTCATTTTGCTGGATTAGTGTGAAAATAAAGTAATATAATATATAAGTGATTTGCTATTATTATCCTCATTGTTATAATTATCTTTATCATTATTATTATATGGCTTTTCCTGGGTCAGTAACTAGGAAGTGTTAGAGGTCGTATTTAAACCTAGGATTTCTTGATTCTTATCTATTCACTATGCTGTTCTGTATCTGAATATTATGTCTACATTTTTCTTCATATCTTAATTGGACATGGCTCATTGGTCTGGATTTTTTCCCTTTTTTCTGTTGCTTGGTTTCCTCAGGTTTGCGTCCTTTCCACTTATGTGTGTATAACATTCTTCATCTAGAAGTGAAATAGTCAAATAAAATAATAAGTTATCAAGAGTTTTTTCTTACTTCTTTATGGTTTTCAACCTCATAAGCATTAGAGATGAAAAAAATATTTCTTAATTTGTTGAAAATCCCAAACTTATAAGTAAATTTTTGCTATATTTACTAGGAATCCAAAATAATGATGTCAAATCCTTTAAATATAATTACTGCAGAAAAATACAACACTCTTCCTAAAGATAAAATTACCATTCCTATTCTAAAGGGGTGTCTACATGTTGATATTGCTCAAAAACACATAGTAGGCAATCCAAAAGCTAGAAATACAAACATATATGTGTATATGTCCATGTATATTTGTATGTATGAATATATGTGAATTGAAAAAGGTGATATTAGGAATGGGGAATTAATAATAAACTGAGGACACACTTATTCCTCACAAGGGAAGGACAGACAGGGGAAGACAGGTAAACCAAATGGGGATGTGAGTTTCAGGAATGTCAGTTGACTTGTAACTGGCAAACTGCCAACCAGGGAAAAACAAATGTAGTGGGTTCTTATAACTAAGAGGAGACAGGAAGTGCTAACAAAATAGTGTTTAATGGTAATTACTGAGGGAAGTAGGGAGAGGGGTGTTTTTTTTCTAAGACTAACCTAAAAGTTAACTAGATTAAAGTTTTAACTAACTGAGCTATTCTCTTCCTAGACTAAGAGGGCTGAAGAGGGTTTCTAACAGTACAAGTTCAGAGATGCTCCAAGCTGGTCACAGATGTAACAGGAACAAGTTCAAAAGCAGCCAGTTAATCCAAAACAGACTCCAGGGAGTAAGGTAGATTGACCTGTTGTCTACTAACAGATAACCCAGTCCTATCCTCAACCTAGGTCATGATGTTTTTCTTGAAGAATCTTCTCTCAGTAGTATCCCATACTGATAGCTCCTTGGGCATGTGGCAAAACCTGGACCACAAAGCCAACACATCTCCTTTTCTCCAGCTTGGTCAAACTTTCACTCCTCTTTTCAAAATCCCAGCTTCATTCCATTATGGAACCCTCAGGTCTTTAGACACAGCCTTATAGCCTGGATGCTATGCTTAATCTCCCCATTACAGCATGCATATACATACATATTTAAATTTATCAAATATGTCAAATGGTTAATATAAAAAAGCAATCTGAACTAGCATATTCTCTCTCCCTTTCTCTCTCTCCCCTTCATTCCTTCATGCCAATTTCCCCCTGTCTATTTGTCCTCCACATCATATCCCTTTTTACCACCTGTTGTGTCAGTCTCTACTTTCTTAATCTTCTTAGCCCATTCTATGTCTTTTCCTGTCTTCTTTTCTCTCCCCCACTCTCTAGTCTTATTTTCCCCTTTTCCCTCCTACTCCTCCTTCTCCATCATCATCATCATCTTCATTTTTATCAACCTCCATTAGCATTCATATAATGCCTATGTGCTAGATAATTAGCTGAGTACTTTTATGCGTATTAATTCAGTGGATCCTAACAATGACCCTAAGAGCCAAGAGCTATTATTAGTCCTATTTTACATTGAGGCAATTGAAGCAAACAAAGGTTGTATCAGTTCCCCAAAGCCACACTGCTAGTAAGTATCTAAATCTGATCTGAGGTCTTTATGATTGCAAGTCAAATTCTCTGTCCACTGTGCAACATTCTTGTTTTCTACTCTTCTTTATTTTACTTGCAAAGTTAAAAATGGCACCACTGCTATTCTTTTGTTCTAAATAATTTTCTTTAAAATTGTCAGAAATTAAACCCAGGCTCATGAAATGTTTACCCCTTTCTCTTTGGTGTGTATTTCAGGGAATTAATTTTAATTTTTCAAAAAGGTATTTTAAGTTAAGCTAAGAAAATATTACTCTGATATTTGTATTTCAACTTATTCCTCTTCTTGGGCTTCAGAAACATACCTTACTCCTTAATTAAGGACTATTAATTAAAGGCTAATTAAAACCTCTGAAGAAGTACCAGTTAATAGAAATTAAAATGTAGAGCATTAACAACAGGAATCATGTCAAATCCATATTCTGTGTTTCCATGGAATAATTCTTAAGTCAATTGCATTATTTTAGCAATGTTTCATTAAATGTCCAAGGGAAAATACATTTTTATTTAGCTACACATGCATCTCATCTTTCAGGTAGGCTGGTGACAATGATTTTCAGACATTAATTTAAATTCTCTTTCCTGGTCTATGAAGTATAAGATCCTATTATTCATTGCCTGAAACACAGAGAATACTTAGTGTTACAGAAATCTAAATTTAAATAAAAAGCTTTGGCATTCTGATTAATGAAATAAAACAAGTTCAAATAAATGTATTCCAGGAGAAACTTAATCTGAATTTTGTCTGAACTTTCTTATGACCTACTTTTCTTCTGTTCGTAGCACATTTTTTCAATAATAAATTTTATTACCTTTTGTTGTTGTATCACTTACAATTTTAGTTATCTCTTTCCTACTCTTATAGCAAAGAAAATAGCTAAAACAATTAGACTAAAGCAACCAAAACTTCAACATATTTGACAATGTAGGCAACAAGCTGTCCAAGTACTAACTTCCCTGTATAGAGAAGGGAAATATTCTTCATTATCAGTATTCTTAATTATCAGTATTCTCAGAACATTCTTGTTTGTTTGTTTGTTTCTTTTAATTATTCAGAGTTCAGCTTCCCTTTAGTCATCTTTTTATCTCCTTTTTTTGTTTTCATGTATATTATTATTCCTGACATGCTTTCACTGTTTCCAACAAAACCCTATTAAAAAACCCATCATAGTCTATATCTTATATATGCTAAAATCCATTAAATTGTTTGGTTATTCCCTTGCTGATAAACATTCATTTTGATTTTTTATTTAATATTATTAAATTGGTATTTTGATTAGTCAAATAGAATAGTTAATTTGAGTTATTTTCCCAAAGCCTGAATTCCTCTTAGGAATAGAAAAAGTGAGTTTCTAAAGCTATAAGAAGTATTAGACCTAATAAAGAGAGCCCTACATTTGGAGCCAACAACTTCTAAATGGAACACAAGCTAAGAAACCTATATAGCCAAGGGGTAGATAGAACTTTATAGAGTTCCTTAAGGTTTTCAGAGCATTCAAATAAGCCATCTTATTTGTGTAAGGTAGGTACTATTATAATCCACATTTTACAGATGATAAAATTGAGGCTTAGGAAATTTAATTGACTTGCCAAGGGTCAAAAAGAATTAAAACTGAGGCAGAATCCAAAATCAAATAGTTTGGACTATAAGTCTAGCATCGTCTACTATGCCCTATTGAGTACTTATGACACAGATTTCTTAAAAGGTCCATATAAGGCAATGTATAGAAAATAGTTTTCAATACTTAGAGAACTATAAAGCCATCCATTATTTATCTTAATTACAATCATTGTATTATTTTGTTCTCATTTTTATGCTTAATAGTGTTCAAGTAGAAATAGCTGATTAAAAGTTATGTTGCTATTATTCTTTTATGCTTAATGTTTGGTGAAATATTGTGCAGAACTCTGGTAGAATGTGAAAACTAGAGTTCAGCAGAATGGAAGAATATGACTGGAGAAAAATGGAGAGCAATGTGGTAGGTCTGGGCAAGGGCATACATATATTTAAATTTGGACCCCAAGGAAGTAGTAGAAATTAAGGATTTGGGGGAAATAATATCTTTGTCTTTCTTTTATTTTTTCTTCCTTTTCTAAGAATGTAGAACCATGTCTTCTACATAATAGGTGTTTAATGAATGCTTACTGATTTGAATATAATTGATATTTTTCATGTCTCTTTTTAAAACGATTTCATTCTACGAATTCCAATATTAATCTTAGTTTTAGTGGAAAGGATGTATATTCTTAAAAGAAAATACATAAATACTGATTTTGATTACATTGCCATTATTTGATATTAACCCTTTAGATGCTTTGCCTCTATGAATGGGGGTGGAGAGAATGATGTCTGTTCCCAAAGCTTAGGTGTCAACAAATGTGGAAATATGCCATAAAATATAATTCTGCCACCACTATATTATGCAATATGTTCTGTCATGATTAATAATTACTTTTTAAAAGCTGATCATTTGCATTTCTCAAAGAGCTAATCTACATGGAATTTGTGTCTTTCAATAGAAAAAAAAGGCTTTTGTAATTGCTCTGAAATCAATCATGAGAATATAATTCCAAATTCTTAAATGCATTTTCAAATCAGTCCTGTGAAATAGTGACTTATTAAACATAGAATTTTGGAGCTAGTAGAGATCTTTAAATGTACGAAGTCTCTTTAGAATTCTAGGTCCAGTAGGATGTTTGAAAATACGTTATATTTTCTTGCAGAATAGGTCTCATGCACCTTCCTCTATAGAGATTTCTTTGTTGATTTACATTTTTTAAAGAAACCTGTCACCTTTCATCAGGGAGTGAGTGAAGAAGGGGGTGAGAAATGAGTCTACAGAGGGTAGGTGCAAGGAGCAATGCAGGGATCTGTTGCTATTCTAGTTGTTTTTCCAACCATTAAAATCTCCTTCGTAATCAATAAAGCTAAAAGGTAGCTATCCCCCTAGTACCTTCTCTGAGATCTTTTCAATGTTTCTTGTTTTTCTAAAGGCTTTGGAATGACCTTTCTAAAGACTAACCAGCTTCGCTGCTGTGGTAAATCTTCCCTGGAGATCATGTGCTTTTGCTTCACAGTATTATTCCTCCTGGCTTAGTCAGGTCTTCTTCTGATATAACTCAGTAAATCTAATGTTGAAAAGCAATTTAACACAAATAAAATAGCTTTTAAAATAAAAAAATATCATAAAATGTATTCCATGTATTTAATCTACAAAGGACAGCACAACTTTGATGGAGAGGGAGTCTTTTTCTGATATTAAAATATTAAAAGACAAGCAGAATTATGGAAAATTCATTAACAAAAACTTGAATTTTAGTTGACTAGTCTGGCTTTCAAACTTCTCAACAACATTTATTTTTAATTTTGGCAACAGATGCAGTTGAACTAAATGTGCCCCTTGGGTTGTCATGGAAATAGCAGGTTGCTTAGGCAATGGTGAAAAATCAAATTTGGGTTAAGATAGCTGAATGACTTCTTAGTGGGCAGGTGGAATACCAAATGCAGGGACTGTCGTCGCCATTCTGAATGGTTAGGCTAGAGTATAGATTTTCTCATTTTAATATCATAGGCCAAACTCAACAGTACCATACTTAAGCCATGGAAAGCTTCAACGTGTATGGGTATAACTGAAGATTATCAGGAAATCACTATCATATAAAAGAAACTGATAAATGACAGGGTATTATTTAAATTACAGTGAACTTACGTCTTGTTTCCATGTAGAATTACTAAATGCCTAAGAAATAGAAAGCTTGCTATCATCACTATCGAATCTACTTTGGAAAAGTGAATTTCTTTTATTCCTCTCCTTAGTATGCCTATTGCCACTGTCATCACTGTATACAGAAAGGAATCATCCTCTGATTGAAAAATACTATACAAATATATATTATTAGCATTCATTTTAAGTTTGTCCAAGTGTATGCATTGTTGGAAAGGAGGGGCAGGAAGCATGATCCAGTGGAAAGGACAATTGGCTTTGAATTTAGAGGAGAAAGGTTAGAATCTTGGGAAAATCAGTTCAACTCTTTGGGTCTCAGTTCTCTCATTTACAAAAGGAAGTCAGACTAGAGCTTCTCTGATGTCCCTTCAAACTCCAGAACTATACTATTATTCTATATATCTTTAAATTAAATTATGGGGCTGAAGAAATATGGACAAATTTTTAATGGACTACAGAAATTTTTTCTACCACTTCCAAATTCTCCAAAGTGAGATTTTTCAAAAAAAAAAATAGCAAGATATCTTGAACATCTTGCTTCCTTCTAACACATTTTAAGATTAAAAAATAAAACAAATGTCCATAAGTTCAAGGTGAAAATGATATGAAAAAATATAGAAACTACAAAGTCTTTCAGCATCCTACACACAGAGAGCATTTTAAATGTCAAGAGCATTTCATAAAAAATACCACTTTTTTGCAGTTAGAGCTATGTTTAGAAGATTTGAAAATAGCAGGTGAAATCCAATAACAAGTGATTGAAAACAAGAACTCCTCCAGAAAATTCATTGGAAGACAGAATGTCATTTCAGGCATGATTTTGAACACAACAGAAGTCATACCCTAACCTATGTCAGTGCCACATTTCTGTCAAAGGTAAACCAACAGCTTGAGAAGAGTTTTCCAGAGTTCTAGATGTATCTAAGTTTCAATTTGAAAGAAAATTAAAAAACATTTCCTATATATCTTTAATTAAATGTGAATATCATAAAAATAAAAATTTGTCATATTTATTACATATTCTAAAATTGTTTTTTTTATTTAGAAAGACCTGAAAAACAATTTAGAAACCCTTGCCTATCAGGATTGAGCCAAATGCCTCTCCTATATAAAAAGTATAATAAACAAATTCTATCCATTTACTTGGACTGCTATTTGAATGATAGGAGTGTTACTTAATGTGACTGTTCTTCCTTCATATTTTGTAATCAGACTGCCAAATCTGCTACCATGAGTGTTAAAGAAGGAACTGATATAATCATTCGAAAAAAATTAGTGTATTGCTCTGGAGTTAGGGATAAGGAGAAGAATACAAAATTAAGCCTATTAAATCATCAGAACCAAGGTCTCATCAGCTTTCAGATCTTTCATAACTTGATATATGCCATTTCTACCAATTCCTTTTTTTTAAATTTATTTCTCTATAAGACATCAGCTTCCACATGCAATTCATTCATTATATACTCTCGGCTCTTTAAATAAATGCATTTTGGAGCCAAAAGAGACCTTAGGACTATTTAGTGTACTTCATAATTTTATAGTTGTAGAAATTGAGGCCAATAGAATTAGTTCCAGGTGTTGCTGTTTTCATGGGAAAGAAGTGGAATAATTGAGACTCAAACCTAGATATTCTAATCCAAAACAGAATGCTTTCTATTTATAAATTCATGGATTGAGATTTAGAAGAAACTTTAATTTTAATATGAGCAATGTCCTGATTT
This sequence comes from Gracilinanus agilis, assembly GCF_016433145.1. Lineage (NCBI taxonomy): Eukaryota > Metazoa > Chordata > Mammalia > Didelphimorphia > Didelphidae > Gracilinanus > Gracilinanus agilis. Next base: position 188,805,448 of record NC_058131.1, on the reverse strand, counting down.
TCCAGATGAAGAATTTGAGTCCCAGAGAGTTTAGGTGACTCTCACAGGTTTACACAATAAGTAATTGTTTCAGATATGATTTAAGACCCAGTTTTCCCTAAGTTTAAAGCCAATGCTCTAAGAAAACCTATTGCCTCTTTGTAATATACCTTCTTTCCATAGTTTTATTTTTTTTCACATTTTTGCTCTTTATGATAACCTCGGGGTTTTTTCTGGCATAGGTGCTAGAGTGGTTCACCATTTCCTGCTCCAGCTTATTGTGCTGATGAGAAACCTGAGGCAAGCAGGGTTAAGTGGCATGATCAAGATCATATAGCTAGTGTTTGAGGCCAGATTTGAATGCAAGATCAGTTTCCCTGACTCCTAGTGCAGCACTCTCTCCACTGAGCAACCTAGCTGTACCACATAGCTTTAGTGGAAGCATTAAAAAGAGACAAAAAAAACAATTTTAGGGCTTACATATACTTTGAGTACATTTTGTAAATATTTATATGCATTATTCTTGTTTTTCACTAATAGAAAATATGCTCCTTATGTAGGGGCTAAAATTAGGAGCTTGACAAGGATAGAAGAACAGCTTAACAAATTTTTGTTTTAATTTAGAAAATGGTAAAGATGGAAAGAAAAGAAAGAGATAGATATTTAACTATCTACTCTAGTACTACCTAAAAACTACCTAAATCTTCATATATCAACCTATAAACTACCTAAAAACTATTGTTTGAGAGACTCTCACTAATAACTCTTGAGCCTAGCTAACCAGACTGAACCAACATTATATATATATATATACACACACACACACACACACACACACACACACACATACTAACTCACTAAACAATAGATGGTTACCAACCCATACACTCTCCCTCAATCAGATTTTACAGCAGCCAACTATCACCAGCAACTGCCAGCAGCACCCTGCCCTCAGGAAGCCTTAGAGCAAAAGCTCTTCTCACACTTGCTGCTTGCTTTTATCTCTCACTGTCCAAATCTCATCCTTATCTCACTTCCTCTCTGAGAGTAGTTTCTATTTCCTTTAACTGTTTGTTGGTCTCCATGGTAACAGAACCTCTTATATTTGGGCTTGGTTCTCTGTCCACTGAGCCAGACAGCTCTTTCCCCAGTTAAGTTAGAGAAAGGGATTAAGAATTCCCTTTACATATCTCCCCTGTGGTCCTTTGGGAGAAGCTAGTCTCTTGATGGATGATGCAAACATATATCTTATACTTATACTCATATCCTCTATTAAAAGTTGCCTACAATATTATCCTTTCTAATAGAAAACAAGAATAAGAAGAAGAACGGAGAGAAATAAAAGAGAAAAGAAAGAAAGCAAAACCAATCTTGGATTTTACAAATTACAAATAATACAATTACAAATAACACAATCCCAACTATACTCCATGAAAATAAGAACCTGAAGATATCAATCCAAATCTAACAAATACCACATAAGAAGTTCACAATTATTATGAAATATTATGTATAGCATTTTGCAACACTTATCATTTAGTTAGCATTTATTTAGTTTAGCTTTTCCCTATAGTCCTATAAAAGTACAATAAAAATAACCATTTCAAAACAGAGTATATGCCAGTACATTTAAAACAAAATAAAAATTTTATAATATAACATAAATTATACACTTACCCACTGGCTATTACTCATTCAATTTCAAAATCAAAACAATTATTGATACTGGTATCAGGTACTTCAAAATACAATAAAATCAAATATATCCTATTGAATAAATATAAATTCAGGAGTTAAATGTCAGTGAAAATAGGGTTCAGTTGTCTTCAATGCATGTGATAGGATACAGTGAATCAGTTTCTATGAAAGGTACTCATTTCACATGTGAACAATGTACCCAAGAGATCTTTTCTCCAATTTTTATAGGTATCGGGGTGATTTATAGGAGTTGAGGACTTGAAATGGGCCTTCCCAGATCAGCTGAGTTGTTCCTTTGCACTGTAAATTCTTTATGTACACTTTGTCTCCTGGATTGATCATGAAGGGAAAAGTTGGTAGGTCCTGCTTATAAGACGGCTTAGAATTCCTGAAGTTCTTGTACTTTTATTTGCAAATCTTATATATAGGAGGTAATAAATGTATCCTCTCCTCCATCCTCCACTCCCCAGGAATATGTGTATGCAAAAGAAAAAAGGTTTAGCCTGCATAGGCAGATAAACAAAAGCATCTCAAATGGTGAAATGTATAGATCTCCCCTGGGTCTGCTTTGAAGGTAAAATAGAGCTAGAGGGAGAGGCTCAGGCCATGTTAAATTAGTTTCAGCTCAGTTTTCCTATCATAATTTAAGTCCCCTGTTCATTCTTTTAATTTGGCCTGAGCTCTGGGGATGATATAGTATGTGAAATTTTAGAGTGATTCCTAAACAAGAATAAATTTGAGATAAAACTGAATTAGTAAAATGAGTTCCCCTGTCTGAAACAATCCATGCTATCAGGCCAAAAACAAGGTATAATTTCTTTTAAAAGCACCTTGGCAACATAAGCCACTGTAGCTTATGCAGTAGGAAATGCTTCCAGCCGTCTGGTCAGTTGGTCTACTATGACTATGCAAAATTGATAATGTCCAGACTTTGACATTGTAATAAAATCCGTGTGTAGGTGTTCAAAAAGTGTGTAAGCCAGAGGATGCCCAACAAAAAGCATGCTGATTATATGCTTGACAGGTGGGGCAAACTGCACACACTTTAGAGGCTATGATAGTTATACCAGAGGTTAGCCATCCTTTTTTAATAGTCTACAATGCCTTGAGTTGCAAAATGACTATTTTTATGAATTGGTTGACATACTTGATAATAACTTTGAGGGAGTAGAGATTTTCCTTCAGACAGCATGATTACTCTGTTATTATTTTTTGCTTTGAATTTTTGTTTCCATTTTTGTACTTCCTTTAAATTATAAGAAAGGAATAAATCTGATTGGTTAATAGTTGCCATAGATAAAATTAGTTCAGGCCATTCAAAAACAGCAATTTTTGTGGCAGTATATGCCTGGTGGTTTCCTCTAGAGACAGGGTCATTTCCATGTGTATGGGCAGAGCAAAGAACAACAGTTAAAGCTTCAGGTAGTTAGAGAGCAGAAGAATGATTTTTTGCATTTACAATAGTTTTCCCAGGTGAATTTAAAAATCATCTTTGAAGCCAAAGCATACCCACTTCATTGCATATTCCAAATGTCTATCTATAGTTAGTGTAAATTGTTGCTTTCTACCTTTCGCAATTTTAGAATCATGTTTTAACACTATGCGCTCTTCACTTTGAGTACTTATATTTGAGGGCAGTGAGGCTGACCACAGAATGGCAAATTCTGTGACTAAGGCAGCTCCAGTGTAACATATGCCATCTCTCATTAAAAAAAGAACCGTCCGTGAATAAGACTAGATCTGGATTGTCTGTCCAGGAGATTATCTCATGATTTCTTGGCCATAGACACTAAAGATTCACAACTGGGTAATGGCTCTCCTGTGCTTGGTAAATTGTGAAGGAAGGTGGCAGGGTTGAGTGTTGTGCAGCATTTTAAGATGTTATTTTCATTGCCTAACAAGGTTACTTCATGTCTTGCAAGTCTTTGCTCAGGAAATGTCTGTGTTCTATGCCCTAGCAACCAATGCTTTGACTTCATAAAGACACATTATTGTTAGTGTGAATCCCAATACTAAATCAGCAGATTTACTTACTAGCAAAGCTGTGGCAGCTATGCCTCTAAGACATGGTGGTGCTCCTGAAGTTATTGGGTCTAGTTGGGCCAAATAATAAGCAATTGGATGTTGAAGAGGTCCTAAAATTTGAATTAAGACACCTGAAGCTATCCGTCTCTATTCATGTACATGAAAAGGGAATGGTTTGTTGTAATTTGGAATGCCTAGAATAGGGGTAGACAGGATAGCCTATTTTAATTTAGAAAGAGCTGATAGATATTCTGCATCTAACTGAAGTGGTTCAGTGACTAAGTCTTTTGTCAATGCTATAAGGGGTTTAGTGATTTCACCATAGCAAGGAATCCACTACTTACAAAATCCTACATTCCTAAAATTGACCTTAACTGTTTCTTAGTAAAAGGAGTGCTCAATTTCTGAATATCTTTAACACACTTAGGGGAAATGAAATGGGCACCATCATTTAAAATAGACCCCATATATTCTACTTTAGGGAGGCAACACTGAAACTTTGCTTTTGAGATCTTGTCTCCTCTCTGTTATTTTTTACAAGAGGAATCATGGGAAATGTAGTCTCCAAAGTCCCCAAAATGTCCACAGGAAGTTTGTCATATATCTACATATCTTAAGGCTCAAATAAGCCCCAAATACCTCTAAATGGAGCCCCAGAACTTATTTAAATAACATATTTCATATATAGTCCCAAAAGAAGACGTTTGCTATCTTCTTGGCATGCTGCAGCATTTGTTGAGGCCAAGAGCAAATCATCTACAAAATGTATCAAATGTTTCTCTTTAAACTTAATATTTACTAAATCTTGTGTTAAAATCTGTGAGAATAATGTGGGACTTTCCATATACTCCTGGGGCAAATGACACCATATCCACTAAGAACCTTTCCAAGTGAAGGCAAATATATTTCTGGAATCTTCATGAATGGATATTGAGAAAAATATGCAACAAAAATCTACTACTGTAAAATATTTGGTGGTGTTAGGAATAGAGGAAATAATTGTGGATGGACCTGGAACCAGAGAGTGTCTTTTGATGATATGATTATTTACAGCCCTTAACTCTTGTACAAATCTATAGACAGGTTTCCCATTTTCTTCTAATTTCAGCTTTTTAAAAAGCAAGATAGGTATATTATATTATGATTTCATGGAATTATTATTTTCTATTCAATTAAAAATTTATTACTGGGGTAATTCCCTTGATTGCCTCTTTTGATAGGGGATACTGAGGAATGGAAGGAGTTGAGACATCTTTTGTCTTAATTTGAACAGGAACAGCTGATTCAAGTAGGCCTACACTGGAAGAAGATATGGCCCAGAGAAATTCAGGTACATTATTTGGTATTTCAAAGATAGGAGGCTGATAAACCTCCTAACTATCCAAGAGAAGTATAGGGAGTAAATTTAAAGGTTCTTTAGGCAATTGTAGCATCATAGCACCATCTGGAGAGCAGGTTATTGTGGCTCTTAGTTTTCACAAAACATCTCTCCCTAACAAATTTATAGGGGAGTTAGGCATTCAAAGGAAAGAATGTTCCACTAATAGAGGTGCCTCAGACACCAGTCGAGGTAAAAGCTTTGAGACCTTCAGAGGTGCTCCTGACACCCCTATTATATTTATAAGAACCAATGGAATCACAATCAGAATCAGGTTTACTCATTAACACCAATCTAAAGACATCAGTATCTAAAAGACACTTGTAATAAATATTTCTGTCTTTTAAAATTATATGCAGTTCATTACTATTGGGGGGAGAATGGATTGAGATAACTGGTGTTAAAATATCAGTGTCTGGGAAATCAAAGGTTTCATTCTCTGATTCCAGATTCCTTTATCCCCTCTCAGACCTTCATAAAGATCTTTGGCCATTTCTCTGAGGTTTCTCTCATTGATGGGGATTTCCATTCTGAATGTTGCATAGATTAGCCCCATTTTGGATATATTGTTGTAACATTTCATTTTCTTCATTCAGATTATTATTTCTAAATGTGTTTCTATTATTGTTATTGGTTCTATGTTATTATTATTTCTAGAATAGCTGTTATTCCTAAATATTCCATTATTTCTGAATACCTGATTTCAGCTTCTATAGTTTAACATTAAGTGACCCCTTTTTCTGTATAAATAACACATTGGTATCTGATTTGTAGATTCTCACAAAGGAGCCATGGCCACCCCATAATTCACATTTCCTTTTTTAATTTTTCTCCTTAATACTTTTATATTTACTGTTATCTACATCTCCCTTTTCATGGCCGTTATATACATATATGGCCACTTTCCTTAATTCTTCAAGGTCCACAGTAGTCCAATTTAGACAACTGGTTTTAAAATAGTCCTTGACCACCCTGCAACAGTTTTTCACAAACTGCATTCTTATCTGTCTGACATCCCCTTCTCTGGTCAGATCCAGGTCTATATATCTATCTCCCAGCTCAATAAATCTGTCCATGAACTGGGAAGGAATTTCACTGATCTTTTGTCTGAGATCTTCAAATTTTGTCTAGGAACTAGGTCTGTCAGAACATATACTCATGGCTTTTAGTAATGCCTCCCTAGCCCTACACAGTTGTATATAATAATTTTCATTATTCACATTCCATCGTGGGTTTGATTGGGGCAATGAACTACTCCCCTTCCCTGAGACTGATTGGCATGAGAGATGATCTTATTTTTCTCCCTTTCAATTAAAAATGCCTGTAATAAATTTTCAATGTCAATCCAGGTGGGGATCATATGTTTGACAAATATTCTCTAGCTTTTTGATAACCAGTATAGGATCATCCTCAAAAGAAGGAGTATGCTGCTTAAATTCTCAATATCTTGAGTGTGGATGGTGTGTATTGCCTTATAGAAATTAACTTTTCTTTATTATTAAAGATGGGTACTTCTCTTAAGGGGAATAGGCTGGTAGCTAGATTATTTCTTGTTTCTTTCTCTTGGTTTCCTGCTCGAGTTGCCATGGAGTAGGTAAAAGGAATAGTAGTAGTAGGAAAATAAAGAGAGATGGGTTGGGTAGAGTGAAAGGTAGTTTTGGCAAGTTGAAAGATAATTTGGGCTAGTTAAGAGATTTATTTTCAAGGTATTCTATCTGAGTCTCAATTAAGCTATCTTTCTGTTGTTTTTTTCTTGTTGGAGAGAAATTAGGTAGACTATTTGGTAAATTTGGTATATTTGTAAGGATCCTATATGAACAAATAATCCCAGAAACAATAATAACCAGATATAATCTAAAATTGTGAGCTGTGTTAGCTCAGTAAAGCTCTCTGGGAGTAGAAGTTGTTTGAGATAGGCTAGAAACTTCTTCACAACATGTGCCATGATCTCCAAGAAAATACTGAATTGCCTACATATTCTTAAAAATTCTAACTAACTCCAGTGGGGATAATTTAAGAACAAGTGAGGAAAATAATAAGAACAGAATATTAAAAGAAGAATTAAACTCCACCTGGCTTGCCAAGAAATATAGGAGTTAAAATTAGGAGCTTGACAAAGATAGAAGACCAGTAACCAATAACTGCCAGCAGCACCCTCCCCTCAGGAAACCTTAGAGTAAAAGCCCTTCTCACACTTCCTGCTTGCCTTTATCTCTCACTGTTCAATTCTCATTCTTGCCTCACTTCCTCTCTGAGAGCAGTTTCTATTTCCTTTAACTGTGTGCTGGTCTCGATGGTAACAGAACCTTTTATCTTTGAGCCTGGCTCTCTGTCTACTGAGCCAGACAACTCTTTCCCCATTTAAATTAGAGCAAGGGATTAAGATTTCCCTTTTACACTTGAAAGAAAGGATTATTTGTTTTATATCTTTCTATTCATGGGTTCTAGTTTAATGCCTGATATGTAATATATATATATATATATATATATATATATATATATATAAAACCTTTACCTTCCACATTAGAATTAATATTATATATTGGTTTTAAGGCAGAAGAGTGGTAAGGGTTAGGCAATGAAGGTTAAGTGATGCCAGGGTCATACAGCTAGAAAATATCTGAGGCCAGATTTGAACCTAGGACTTCCCATCTCTAGGCTTGACTCTCAATCCACTAGACTACCTAGCTGCCCCCTGTATTAGATATTTTAAATGTTTATTGAATGAATGAATGAGTTTTAGAGGAAATTGCATGTTTTTCTGTAACCTATTTTGCTTTTAACATAACTAAATAAATGCTCAATCACAAAGACTAGCACTACTTAGTATAATCAACATATTAATACTATCTATTTAAATTCAATCAAAAATTTATTGTCCACTATAAGTAAAGTACTTATCAGCACTGGGAATACAAATATGAGAATTGCTTAGCATTTACACTCAATAAACTCACAATTTTTTGGAGAGGGCACATAGCATATATACAAATATATTTGGCATAATGAAGAATATTAAAAGGGCAAAAGAAAGAATCAGATGAAGTATTATCATAAATTTTGAGAAAAGAAACTAGTTTTATCTTAGGGAGTAAGGAAACAAAGTTTTTGCGGAAGTAGTGGCAAATAATTCAATAAGTCAAGCTATTGAGAGAATTATTTACCAGTAGCAGATATAAGAAATAGTTTTGGTGAATGTATAAATGGGGGAGAGTGAGTAATCAATGCAGAAAACTGAAAGAAAATATTAGAAAATGAAGTTGCAAAGTTAAGCTAAAGCCAAGCAGAACGTTCAGGCATTAAATGATGGGTAATATTGGGAAAACTGTCTTGAATATTTTATTTAACTTTTTTGTTTTGTATCTTATTCACTGATACTTTACTGAGACATGATGATGACTTTGAGTTTTTTAGGACTGTCCCAGCAATATTCAAGTTCTGGTAGGTTTTAGCAAAAAATAATCAAAGATGACCAGCAATTTATTCTCTCCCCATTATTTGAGGATAGGTCTATCCAAGTTGGAGAGGCTCATAAATAGCAAATTGAGTCACGAGGTGAGCAATTATTATGAAGAAGGGAGAAGAGAAGTATTTATATAGTACCTACTACATGCCAGATACTGTGTATAGCATTTTTCAAAAATATTTTTATTGGATAAGAATGGAATGCTATCTCAAATCCTGAAGGCAGTTTAATACTTAGCAGGGGGGTTGAGTGGGAAGAAGTCCCCACACTGACAAATTTACATCACTGAAATACAGAAATAAGCATTGCCTCAGTTAAGGGAGATACTACTAACAGAAAAAATAATTATTTCAAAAGTTTCACTGTCTAACTAGAATCACTATGTTTGAAAGGATCAAGTTACTTGGGTTCAAAATAGTTGCCATTATATCAATAATGGCACTTTTTTAATGGAAGTGGTCAGACAAATTTTTCTCCCTAATGTGGATAGCTAAGATCCTGGACAAATGCATGATTCAGCTTGGAAAAGCAATTTTGAAATGAACCAGAACACCTCACAAAATATGTTACTCTCTCTTTAACACACTGTTAACACTTGTTAGCATTCCTCTTTAGCAAAATCAAAGGTGGCAAATTTAATTTTCCACACTTTGTAACTTTCGAGTCTAATCCCCACCAGTCCCTCCAGTGCTGTCAGAAATTACAGCATCTTGCCTACCAAAGCCCACAGGCTTGAGTCTATAACTGATTATTTTCTTCCTGACTTTTACTGTTGCTGAAGTGGCTTAAACTTTACCTTCACAGTCAGACCTGGAAACATGTACAGTTTATTCCCAATGAAATGTATTTAAACATAAAGAGAACTGCAGTCTAATTAACTTAGTTGAATAATAACTTGACTAACTCAATTGAATTAAAATTTAACTAAAAGATAAATAATACTTCATTTTTCTCCAGAAATATTTGTCACCTCATCAAACGTTTATCAAATTTAATGTTTCCATTTTATAGATTCAATTAAATACAATTCAATTGAGCCAGCACTGAATACCTAGGTACAAAGCAAAGTTCTCTTGAAGGCAAAGCCAAAATGCAAAGAGTCCTTATTTATATTCTATTGAAGATAGAGACAATATAGATATAGATATAGATGTGCAAATAAATAAATGACACATAATTTTAAATGATATATACCAGTAACTAGAGATTTAAGTGGGGATTGGAAAAAATATTTTAGGAGGTAGCATCATATCATTGTAGCTAGAGGAGACCTGGAGTTTCTAGAGGCATAAATTAGGATGGGGGACCATTCTAGTGTTTGGGCAAAATTTGTGCAAAGGCATAAAGTGGGAGTTGGAGTGCTGTTTGCAAGAAATGATTAATAGGCAAGCATGACTAGGATAGAGAGAATGTGAAGAGAACTAACAAGAAATAAAACTTAAAAATGAAATTGGAGAGGGGCAGCAGAGGGCTTTAAATATCTAGTTGAAAAAAATGAGGCTCAGAGTTTAAGTGACTTGCTCATTTTCAAACAGTTATTAAAAGCATATTATTATAAAATATGTTATGAAAATATAAAAGCATATATAATAAAAAGAGTATTATCTTCACCCTATAATTTGATATTATATTAAGAGTTGTTAACATGAAAACGATAAGCAAATAATGAAGCAATTAATACATTCCCATCAAGAAAGTACATTTTAATCTTATTTACTCATTTGTCATGGACCCTTTTGACATTTTTATTCAATGCATGGATATCTTCACAGAATGTTTTTTAAAGGTATAAAAGAAAAAGGTAATCAATAATATTAAATAAAAATATATGATATAATATTATATGTGATCAAATGAAAAGATAACCTATATTAAAATAAATTAAATAAGAAACATTCAATATAAGAATATATATGTGTGTGTGTGTGTGATTAAAAAGAAAAGAGAACCAATTATGTTGAAATATAGTTGTCAATCAAACAAACAAAAAAACATCACCCTGGCTTAAGAATTCCTATATGCAGGTGTGTGGGGATGAGATTCACTGTGTAATTCTCAGAGTAGTATTTGGTTTGTAACCTCAGTTTTCAAGACCCCTTAGTAGTAGTATTCCTTAGACTGAAACTTCCTCCTCCCCCCCATAAAATTTTTAGTTTTCCTGACCTATTTTCTAAAACACTGAGAAGAGTTTATCTGTACCCTGGGAAGAAAGCCAAACTCCAAAATAAGGTTAAGGAAGGAAAGCACAGTGAGTTTCAAAAGTATCTTTTTTTTGTTCTAGCCTGGGAATTCCATGATAATTACGTTTTTTTTTCTTAATCATGGGGGCCTTTAGGGCACATAATTTAGAAAATTTTATCTAGAAGTGAGGTAATCTTTGGGCAAGTCTCAGGCAATTTGGGTAGTGAGGAGGGATAAAGGGGAAATAGGTGATTATAAGGTGATTGGAGGAGGAATGAAGGTAAGGGAAAGTACATAGGAGATAAAGGAAATGGAGTATGTAGGAGGGCACCTCAAACAGGTTCATTCACTGAGGCTTGAGACAGAGGATACAGGGAGAAATCAGGCTAATAAGAAATATTTAGATCAAGGCTGGGGTTTTTCTCTTGTTAGTTTCTAAAGTCCCTTGAGGGAGGAGTCAAAAGGGCTCCTCCCTGCCAGTGAAACTGATGGCTGCAGGAAGTCTCAGGTAAGGACTTCTTGCCAAGATGGATGCCCCCAGTTCCCTGAAGAAATAAAAGAAAATGATTCCTTCCCTCTTTAGCCCTTGCCTTAATCTTTGATACAATGATTCACCAGAGGCTTTGAATAGTTAACAAAGGGGACTTATTAATGTCAGGTTAATCAGAGGGAAAGAGGTTCAGGTTTTTCTAACTGCTGCTAGGGAGAGGGCTGATAGTGGGGGGATGGGTCACAGGAGAGGTTTAGACTGAGAGAGCCTGTTCTCTCAGTGAGGAACATTTGACTGCCCTAAAACTAGGGGTGACTTATTTGAGGATGCCCTACTTGCCTACAAAAACTAAATCCACAATGTTCAGTCACCAAGCCCTTCCTTCCTCCCAGGGCCGAAAAGGAAATTCAGGGGAAAGGGAGGGATATAAATGAAGAGAGATCAGGGAGAGGTCCAGAGAAATCAGATAGGTCTAAATTTCCTCAAGACAAAATAAGCACAGGCCAAGGCCGAAGCTAAAAGGCCAAAGCCAAGCCAAAAAGCCGAAGCCAACAGGCTAAGCCAAAGCTAAAAAACCAAAAGCCTCAAACCAAAGCAAAAGCCAGAAGGCAAAAGCCCCATAAGTTGGAACTTCAGCCCTATTTATAGCCTCAGGCTTCCAACTGTCTTTCTGAAGATTCTAAAACCTCTAACTGCCGTTTTGTGACCATTTGAAATTTCAGAAGCAAAATGTTTCAGTTAGCCACCTTGCATTACAAAAATCACATGCTCAAGACTTGAAACATCACAGCCCCTCCTTCTGTGGGACTTGACAGAGGGTAAGAGGAGAATCTTGTTTCAGGATTATTATAAAAGTCTGTGATTGTACGTAGAAGAAGAGAAGATATTTTTGCCCTGAGCAAGCCATTTGTTTGGACAGAATTCCTTTTCCTCCCCTTCAATCCTTCACCACCTCCCCAGTTCACTGTTTTCTCTAAATAAAGTTGCCTCTCTCTGCCATCATATTATTTAGTCTCTTATCTCCCCAAAAGAGTGATTTCTAGGGCTAAAAGCCTCCCCAAGAATTTCACTCCACACACAGGGTAGATATTTTTTGACATACCACTTCCATAGAAGAAGAAAATTTTCCTCTACTACATCCTCACTTAAACTTTAAGAACATTATGATACACAGAAGGAAATTCTTCCTCCTAAGATGTATGTATGCTGTTTGTTTGGGTCAATCCCTAAGTGTAGGGATTATCTGGTTTAGAGGATTGTACATTTAGGGACAAGTCTGGCAATCTGATCTTCATTTGTTTCAGGTAATTCTGTTCCATTCTTTTCCATTCTATTGTAATAGACTGAACTCCTTGTCTCAGCCTGATATTTTCAAGGTGGTAAAGAGGGTTTGGAGAAGAGGGATGCTAGGAAACACTTTTTTGTTGGATTAGTGCATAGTTAGTCACCTAATGAATAAAATGACAGAAAATACTTTGCTTAGAATGAGTCAGTAGCATCATCTTCACACATCAAAAACAATAAACCTGCATAGAGTCATAAATATAACATACACATAAAATCAGACATCACATAACTGAAATGAACATATTTTGAAACAGAAAGAAAGCAGAGCCTTGCAAATGAAAAGCCCTTCCTAGAACTCAAAATAAAACAGAACTGAGCCTAGCATAGGGCCTTGCTTAGAGCAGCTTAATAAATGTTTGGTGATTTGAAATGAAGTTTCATGTTTCACATTCTTTTTATTGGACTGGAGATATTTATACACAGTGAATGTCAAACATGACCTAATACTAACTGTAGGAGGGAGGATTTTGTTCTGGAGCTCAATTTCTGCCCTCATTTATTTAGTTTCTCAAATTTGAGGTGCGGCATCCCTTATAATAGTCTCAATCACAACAGGCTATAACCTTGAGTTTTAACTGAATAGTCTTCCTCATCTATTACAATCAGACACCCTTCAGTCTTGGAAAAAGTTGGACTCATAGACTTTTTTGGAGATAATTGGTCCAAAGACTGTGACTGAACTAAAATTCAGGGTAGAAAAAATTTTCCCTCTATTTAAAAAACCTAATTTCCTAATTGTTACAAGTATAGACAAGTTATGTAGTACAAAATACCATTGAGTGAAAGGAATTAAATGTACATTCTACTCCTGGAGATTTTTACTGGGTTGTAGGAAGTCACTGGAGAACTATAAATCTAGGTAGTATTTACAACTTTTAATATATCTGAAATACACAGATATCAATAAAAATGTCTTCAAATGTTTGCTTTTCAGTAGGAAATAAGTGGGTAGACAGAAAGATGGGTGATAACAGATGATAGAAAGATAGATATACATGCAATATGTAGATATACATGTATATGTATATATGTATAGATAAAATGCAAATATTAAACTTTTTTACTTTAATATGCATATCAAACAAATTATCTACATTCAGAGGAAATAGAAGGAGATGGAGATAAAGAACATGGACCAAACATGTCAGAAAAGAGTTACTGACAATAGTATTGATACATAACCTGGAAAAATATTTTTTTAAAGTTAAAATAGTCTCCCTTCCTATATACTACTTGAATTTTCTTAAGGATTCTCCAACATAGGGAACCAGAGAGAAAGAACAGAATACAAATTACTATTCATTTTTCTAACTAGAGTATTTGGCTTTCAATTAAGATTTAAGCTTTGAAAAATCAAACGTAAAAAGTATCAGTCAGTTTGTTCAGCAGTGCCTCATCATACCATTGCCATTAGATGTTATGTTGCCAGACATTAGACTCCATTCCTCTAAAACATCCCTGGGAGCTTTTCACTTCCTTTTGGATGTATGCCGCAAATACTACAACAAGTAGTACAAAAGGGATGAAATAATGGACTTCATGAGTCTTTCATGGTAGAGTTACATTTATGAAGGAAAGTAGCTTAATTAGAAACAACTATAAACCAGTAGCCTAATCAAGACTTAAACCCATTTTACACACAATCAACAGGTCTTTCAGTTTTGAGATTTATAGACTCCCAGGGTCTCAAAATGGGAAGGAAATAATAGTTCTCATTTAGACCAACACAAATCTCAAAAAAAAAATTCAGCAAAGTCATCAGGAAAGGGGGAAATCAGAAACTTCCTATAGCAGCATATTCCACTTTTGAATATCTTTAATTATTAGGAAGTTGTTTGATTTTTTTCCCAATATGAAGTCTAAATCTGCCTCTTTTGCAATATCTATCAATTGTTCCTAGCTTTGAAATCTAGAAACAAATTGAAAAATAATTGGATTCTCCTTCAGATACTTAAAAACATATATCATGTTCCTTCTAAGCTATCTCTCCTCCAGAATAAACATAACCAGTTCCTTAAGAGAATCCTCATATGGCATGAACTCAAGGTCCATCATTTTTCTGGTTGCTATGCCCTGGAAACCCAAGCTTATCGAAATTAATCCCAAAATATGGCAATCACAAGACACCAGTTTTTTTTTTCTCAAGCTAATTTAACAAGTGGGAAAACTGAGACAAATAAAGTTAAGTGACCTTCTTCTGTGTGAAACAACTAGTAAATGTCTAAGGTTAGATTTAAATTCAAAATCTCCTGGCTCCAAGCCTGGAATTGTATTTACTGTGCCATATAACTGCCCTTTAAAATAATAAATAAACACATATACAAACACACAAAGGAATCATCATATCCTAGTTATTAAAGTATTTTAAACAAATTAATGAATGCCAGGTTAAGAAAACCTGCCCTAAATATTGTCTATGTTCAGAGGGGGAAAAGAACCTTTTATTAATGCATGTTTTATCTCTATTGATGCCATCTAAGACTGTCCTCTCTTTCTTGGTTATCATATCAAGCTGTTGAATCTCATTTAGTAATTAGTGCACTTAAACCCTCAGACCTTTATCAAAGTGTTGATTCTCCAGAATCTTATGCTTTTTACATTTATCCATAATAAATTGGAGGGAAGAATGGAGAAAGGGTGAAGAAAGATATCAAATAAAGGAGGCAAAGGTATGCACTAGTAAGATGGATAACAATGTCTTTGTCATTAATCTGTTAGTTAATGTCAATTAACTTGTAGGTATGACCAACTTTGTATATATGTTCCCTACTTTTCATGTTTATGGTTATCATCTTCAGAATGTATAAAAATGCAGGTTGTTTTTAGCATAACACTCAACAGAGACCTCATTGAATGGTAAAGAATTGTTTATAGATTTAGGTTGTAGAATCTGATGTTATCTGTTTCATCGTTGCAACATGCTTGACATTGTAATTTAGTGATATACTGATTGATATAACAATTCCTGAGCCATGGAATGTCTTCAGTAGAGGGGCATCAAAGAGGAGAGAATCATGGCTTGGACTGAGATACAAAATTTGATTCCACAATTTTGCCCAAGACTATCCTGAAAACTAGTCCGTGTAGTCTAAATCCCTTATTTTACAGATTAGGAAATGGAGGTATATGGATATTAAGTGGTTAGCTGAATGTCAGTCAGTTCATATAAATCAAAATTTGAACCCAGACCTTTTGATTATATAAAGAGTGCTCATTCCATGTCACCTCCATAAATACTTAGACACGGACCTGCAAAATGTCATTTAGTGCTTTTATTTTTACTACGAATAAGGAGACTATCATGAATTAGGCTGTGCTATATAGATAATATATCTCTTGTACTGTCTAAGACTGAAAGCCAAAGTCAAGATGGATGATTTTAAGTGACTCTTAAATTACACTGTTTATGAATTTAGTCAAATACATAGAATCTATTACCAGATCTCAAAATTGCATCACTAGTACTCCTTATTTTTCTGAAAATTAATTTAATTGAAAAACAAATCTTCTATTTAAATGTAGATCTCAAAATGCTAATATCATATTAAAGTTACACTTTTTGAAAGACAAACGAGGGAATGCAGATGCTCATGTTTCTATTCAATTGTCACCTTGGTAACCTTGTACACATATAAGCATTTTGAATTGGAAGGAGTTTTTCATCTATATTTTTGGAGTCAAATATGCAATGTAGGCAAGTTTCCATGGCACCAGCAGTTACCGTACCACATATGTTCTCTCAGTCATTTGGTAGAATTAAGATGTATATTGTATGAGTGTATTTCATGTCCAGGCATATTGGCTATATTTTAGATGAAAGTATTTATTGTTCATTCATATGGCATCTCATAGTATAGAACTTTATTTTCATAGATAAACAGAACAGGCTAAATTTGTCAGATCCTAAGATGTAGAACTAGAAAAGTCTAAAGAAAATAAAGAAAAGTCTAGATACTCATGTCTTTTTAAGTATATTAGAATATTTGCATCTTGGCTAGGATGACAATAGGAAAAGTTATCTCAGAAATAGCTTATTCTGTAATGTAATTTGAAGATATATCATTGCTCAAGTTAAGGGAATTCCACAAACATCAGTAAAAAGAAGTCAACTGAAAATGTAGTCAATGAAAAGGTATTCTTGAACTTTGGATATATGCTCAATACTGGATGGGATAGTGGAGTCAAAGAACAAGGGTTAAAATTCTGACTTTTCTAATTACTATTTCTGTAGGAGACAATAATAGATGTCCTTTAAGGTCCCTTCTAGTTTTTAATCTAGAATCTTCATCACATTCATAATGAATAAGAATGTCTAGCAAAACTAATATTATCTTTGAGATGAAATATCTCATATGTGTGCAGATCTTAATCTTTTTTTTAATACAGGTACCAGATGGGTAGCATCTGGCTAATATCTGGTGACTTGGTAGCATTGTCAATGTATAAAACAACAATTTATAATTTTGCAAAAAGATGCCTCTTTTGAATTTGGCCAGCATGAGCTATCCCAAAGTACAATATTCTTCCTGAGTTTCTCCTGGTTCCTCTTTGAATAAAGTCTTTAGATAGATACTAAATAGATATTAAGTATATTGCAGAAAGGATTTTTCCTCATTAAGAGATGGGAATAGATCATCTCTGCGGACTGTTCAAACTCTAAGAATCTGTGATTTTTTTATGTAAGTCTTGCTCAGACCTATCTACCACCAAGGAAAAGGAAAGTGGAGATTCTAAAATGGCAAAAAGAAGATATCCAACTTTGATACATAGTAATCCCCAAAAGAAATCCTAAAATGAGCAATGAATTAAGTCAGAATATTTACCTCTCTGCCCTCCTTTGTTAAACTCCATTTATTCTTGAACAATGGGCATACATTTCTATTTTAGATTAAGGAACAATCTTAAGATTAAAATTTTGAGTGCAAGTTTCTGTATTCAAAGGTCAAGTTCACAGCAAGTAGCAATTGATTTAGAATTAGCTTTCTCCTCTTGAAATACCTAGTTTTCTGCCTCTTGAAATACCTAGTTTTTTTTCCTAAAAACTCTATTCAAATGCTACATACAAGACATACAAGACATCCTTCTTCATTTTCTCAACTCCCTGTACCACCCCCAAACTACCTTGTATTTACCTACTCCTATGTACATGTTGTCTTCATGGAAGAATGTTAAGTCCATTTTGGTCAGGGACCATTTGACTATTATCTTTGAATTCCAAGTGCTTAGAACAATGTCTTATATGGAGCAGGTGGTTAACAAATACAGCTTGATTAATGATTAATTGAGTAACTAAGCTATTTCAAATACTGCCAAGTTTTCTAGTATAGTAATCATTTCTATGAAATTTCCCCATGAATACATGGGAACACAAGAAATAAGGGAGCATCCATCACAGAATAGTTAGAGAGAGCAGGACCTTTCCCCTGGCCTACATTTCAGGCATCATAAAGTTGACCCAGTTATTTAGAATTTAGAGTTGGAATGGAGTTTAGAAATTATTAAGCCTAACCCTCTCATTTTCTATTTAGCCTTAGCCTCATCTGTTTAGTGAAGCGGAGTAAGAATCAAAAGGATACATAAATGAACAAGAATTGGGGGTTCTCTCAATGTTTTTGTGTGAAATATTCAACATAAAATCTGCTTCCTTTTCACTTTAGGCTGCCAAAGTAAAAAGAGGTGCAGATGTAGGAAAGCTCAAATATGCTGTATATGTATTTCATTGATGTCTGGAAGCTTTGACATGCTCTTCTTTCCAAAGAGGCAGAAAAGGGAATCGATCCTTGGGTTTGGGGGCTAGAGGGACAAATGTACCTCCTCATAAATCTTCCTTGATTCATAACTGATTACTTTTTGTAGAAAATAAATGTCAAGACTTAAAGTTTTAAATATCTCAGTGACATATACTGATTCTCACATACTCTTGCTAGATGATGCTAGATATGTCACCTAACTAGACAATGACTCATAACAAAGAAACTTTCTGAGAGGATAAGCTATAGACTGGAAATCTATCTGCCATGGTAGCAGTACATTCTTACCAAGAGCTTCCTGATGAAATCATAGGTCTGGCCAATAACAAAATAATGGAAGATTGAAATAGATATGGTAATACTTATGTGGAAAGGCAAGGATGACTCTAGGGACCTTCTTGAAGAGAAAAAAAAAATAATTGTCCTCAGGACAGCACAGTTGTTTTGTTGAATTCATCTTCCCATTTCTGAATGTACTTACTTACTCCTTACCTCTCCTCTTAGAAGCCTTTGATACTTTCATACCTGAATTTAACATCTCAGACATGAGTCCTTTTCTGATCTCCTTGTGGCTAGTGGTTATTTCTATTACTTTGTTTTTATTTTTTGTTTCCTTATATTTATACTTGCAGTCTCCCCAATCTAATGTAAGTTCTTAGAGGTCTAAATGTCAGGAGCTATTAAGATAAATTAGAATCTCAAGTAGATATTTTTGTCTGGACCCCCTCAAAAGATCAATACAGACCAGCAGAGCCCTGTATTGGCTTTTCTCCCTTTCAGGTTTGAGACGGAGTGGGCTATCTAAAATAAAAATCGGACATTCCTCTTTTGATTCCTTTCATAACTCTCACCTTCCTTTAAAATGCATTATAGTCTTATTGAAAAAAGCTTTGGGCTCCCAGGAATCCAGCAGGAGGGGGGGCTAACACTGTTCCCCTTTGACTGAGAATGCAGCTGCCTAGTACGGCCAAGGTCAAACCCTTGGCAGGGCATTTTGTCCAGAATTAAAGTAAAATAATGAGGCTCAAAAAATTGTTTAATACCATCAAGGCTGAGAACTTCAGGGGCTTTCTGACCTAACAAGATGTCCCAGGCTCCACTTAAAGATAACACATATAGTTGATAGTTTAGCATAGGTTTTTTTTATCTACACCTAGAGGCTTCTAAGGCTTTTGTTTTGACTATAGTAAAAATACTGCTCTCTGAAACTGTGGGAAACTTTCTTGGGCTTTTGGGGGAAGGGTATCTTTAATTTCCTTTATAATAAATTGGTGACTCCAATATATCTCGGAGCATTATGAGCTAACAAGCCGTGCTTCCAGTCTGTTCCATTCTTTACATCCAACAACCACCCTATGCCACTCAGATAAGTTTCTGGTTATAGAGCAGGATCTCTATATCTAAGTAAGTTTCATTTTTGTCTCCATAGCTCCACTTGTCAAGCAGAGTAAATAATGAATATTTATTCACTTATTTTTGGAATTTGTTTTATTCAGTAAGCATTTTTAAGGGTTAATTATATGTCAAGTACTATCTAAACACTGGAGGAATACTAAAAATTCCTGCCCTCAAGAAGCCTTTTTTGAACAAGTCACATTAATGTTTGACTTTTTAAGTTGTCAAATCTGTGACGATGAAGAAAATTTTGCTTAGGAGCTCAGATTCTCTACTTATTAAGCAGATTTGTATGCATAGAGAAGTTTCAGTTAGCAAAAGCTAAAACTTACTTTCTCAGCACAGTGTGGTGGGGAGTACTGGACATGAAATCAAGAAAATATGCATATAAATCAACAAGCCTCTCTGACCCTCCATTTCTTCATCTGTAAAAAAATGATGAACAGAACATCTATCTTGCTTGCAGTGTTGGTGTGAGGCTAAAATAATGTAATAAATCTAAAGTCCTCCACAAGCATTAAAATATGATATAAATACCAATTTTATTACTGTATTTTCATCTGATGTACAATTTTTCAAATTATCCAGAATTTATTAGTAAGTTAAATTCCGACATCTAAAATGTATATATGTGTAACAAAGACCTACCAATGATAAAATAAAACCGTAATCAAGTCTTCACTTTCACTTCATTGAAAGCCAATGATTCATTACTGCATTTAAAGTGAACTTTCTATAATTAACATGTCTGTGATTAATGTATACTTCATACATATCGCTTCCAATATAATGAACATCTTTAATAATATCTCACATGTATATACATGAATTTTACAGTTTGCAAAGTACTTCTCTCACAAGGACATTCAAAGATAGATTCAGTATCATAATCCTGATTTTTACATATGAAGAAACTTATGCTCAGAAAGATTTAATGCATTTCTTATGGTCACAGTTAATCGAATTGCTAGAGTTAAGGCTGTCACTGGAACCCAAGCCTTATCTTTTTAGTTTACACTATAGTGCCTCTCCCTCTAAAATAATGAATAAAGTAAATCCCAGGGAAGTCAATAACCCCATTCCGCTATATCCTGGCAAAACCTGCCCTAATTATAGCACGTGAAAAAAGAAATTAAAAAAATAATGGTTCTATGGTCATAATATCTGAGTTCTCATTGAGGCTCCAGTTGTACCACTAATTAGCTGGGTCAGTATAGACTACACTGAACATCTTTGGACTGTGAGCTACTTGAGGGTGGGGATGGTACTCTGACTCTTTTTTTGGATTCTTGTGTTTAGCACAGTGCTATGTGGATAGTAGATATTTAATAAATGTTTATTGCCTCACTGACTCAGTTTATCACTGGAATATTAATACATGGTCTTTGAGGTCAAGTTTTGTTTTTACTTTTTAATTTATCATAAACACAGCTGTCAAAATATGAGGAAGGATTGTTTTTGTCTTTGCATCCCCAATGATTAGTGTAGTAGCTTCTGCTTAGAAGAAATAATTTAATGAATTGAAGTGAATTGAAACCAGTCTTCTCAAGAATCACTTCTGACCCCTTCTGAGCTCAGAAGGCTTGAGTGGCTCTCTCTCTCTCATGTGAAAGATAAGATCATTGATCTTACTTTTTGCATGGATTTTTCTAGATCTAAGATATAATCTATCACTGTTTTCATTTCTCATAATCCTTGTCATCTGTCATGTCTCAACTTTGATGCCACTAAATTCATACAAGAATCCTTTGATTACACCATCCCCAGTTGTTGGTATCCTTTCTTACTTCAAATTAACTTTTATTATATTTATGTACGCCTGTTGAAATCCCCCCTTTGAATTAAGTTCCATGAGGAGGCAGAGGATTTTTTTTTACTTGGTATGCCCAGTACTTTGAACATAACAGAAATTTAATAATTTCGTATTTGTCAATTGAAATAGTGCCATTCGAGCTTTAAAATTCTGTTATGCTTGTACTTAAACAAGACTATCATATTCTTCTGAATAACCTTTGAAGATACTTATGTAGTCAATTCAACTTCTGTCTTCTGAAACTTCAGAGTCATTTGAATGAGGATGTATATGCCATATTATCTAAAACATTCAAATACTCTTTTTATTTTTTGGACATATAGAGAGCAGAAAACAGAATACACACTCTCTTACAGTTCTAATACACTCCACATTACCATCATCCCTTAATAAATTACACACTATTTTGATGTATCTATTAACTTGAATGTAAACTCTCTAAGCCTTCAGCAGGTCAGGGCCAAATATCTTAACTTACATTTTCTTATATGCAACAGAATTCTGCACAAAGAGATGGCTAAGAATGAGTGAGTTTCTTTTCATTTTTTCATAATAATGATGATAGATGAGGCTAACTTTTTTAATAGTCAGTGATTCACTCACAGTTCTGGATCTTCTCAGTGATCTGCATTACACCAGATGACAGTTTTCAATCATACTATTACTTTTTTAAAAGTCTTCCTAGTAATTAATGGTTAACATTAGACTTCACATGCTTCCTTCATCTGAAGAATGATAAGCTGAACATGTCATATGAGTTATAAGAAACTACATAATTATATTACACAAAGAAAAATACACAAAGTAGGCTTAAACATCAAGGAAATTATGACCTTATATTCCATCACTTTTAAATTGAGAACTAGAGGTAGAGAAAGATGACTTGAAGCAACATTCTAAAAATTATGGATTTTTAAACCTCCACAGGGCTGAGGGATCTTTTTCTAATGTATCAGACAAGCTAATGTAGCAGGAAAATAATTAAAATCAATTAAGTATTTATTAAGCTCCTACAATATGCTGAAAGTGGAAATACAAAGACAAATAGGCATTTATGTTATATGAGGAAGGATAAATATATGTATAATATATGAGTTTATACTATACATTTATATATATAGTTATATGTAAACATATATAGTTATATATGCATATGTGCATATATACATAGAAATAACCATAGTATAATTTTAGAAGAAGGAAAACTATATTTAAATTTGATTTACAAAGATAATTTCTTTGCTAACTGTCACACAGGAAATCAGTTAAAAAAACCAATTAAGTGCCTAATATATGGAAGGCATGGTCTAAGAACTGGGAGTACAAAAACAAAATCCAGTTCATGGCATTGTTTTTTCCCAGGGAAGAGCTCTATAAAGAATATATATATCTACATCTATATATAACCACAATTCACCATTCAATAAATAATTCACCACATTCAATTTTTTTTATTGCGGTTGTTCAGTCACTTCAGTTGTGTTCACCTCTTGCTAATCTCTCATTAGGTTTTTTTTGCGGGGGGGGGGGGGTAAAAAACATTGGAGTGGTTTGCCTTTTCCTCTCCAGCTCATTTTATAGATGAGGGATATACAGGCAAACAGGGTTATGTGACTTGTGCAGTGTCATAAAAACTAGTAAGTATCTGAGGCTAGATTTGAACTGAGGAAGATGAGTATTCTTGACTTCAGATCCAGCACTCTATCTACTGTTCTACTTAGCTGTCCTTGTATACATATGTATGTATATATACACACATATATATATGTATGAGAAGACATATATGTATATGTATTCACATATATATGTACTCACAAATACCCACACATATACATGTATTTATATATAAATATATACACTCATGCATGTATATATATATACATATATATATAACATGAATACATATGATATTGTAAATATTCTACAAAAGACATTGGAATGAAATCTAATTTCAGCCTGGCAAAGCTGAATATAAAACAAAAAATATAAATATATTTATATTCAGCAAAGCTGAATATAAAAAAAAGCTGAATAAAAAATGTCAAAAATGACAGATGATTAGTATACAAATATAAATATATTTATATTTTAAATATATCATAAATATGCAAAATATTTCATTTACCTTAAGCCATCATAAAAAATACAATTTCAGTCCTCTGAATTGCAAAATTTTCCTAAACAATGGGTCTGCCCCTTTGAGAAGTTCATAATTACATTAGACTTCCAGAGAACATTATAAAACGTGGTCATTACGTTCTGGTAGTTAGTGTCCAGGGGCCTCTTTTGTCACCAAGAATAGGTTCTCCTGCCATGCATAATAGTTGCATGGGGCATAGAACTGATGGGCAATGAGGTGTCAGGAATGGAAGAGACAGGGACAAATTGTATCTATGATGTTAGACTGCAACAAGCAGAAAATGATAAAAATCAAAGAAGTAAAGTAGGGTAAAAAGCTCACACGTGGCAGACGGCTTAAACCAGATTAAGGAAAAATTTGCTAGAAATTGGAGTCAAACACAAACAGAAGGAAAGAACTATGAAAAATCATTGAGTTATGAAAGCCAAATATAAAGAAAGAAAAAATAATAACTAATTAAATGTTTTGGTATGACCAGTGTACCCCTTAGGAAACAACTGGTCAAACTCTTTCTTTATAGGGAAACTGCTTTCAAACACTGGGACAAAAATGTTGTAACTTACCTGAGGCTCTTCCCCATTCTCATATCTTTTATTGACACCACACACATACACATATACATGCACATACTTACAATTGTTGGAAAATAAAATGGCAAATCACTCCAGTACCTATTTTTAACAATAAAATCTCAAATGGGGTTACCAAGAGTCAGACATGACTGAAAATTGACTACATATCATTAACCACAAATAATACATTTTCTTTGAAGGACCTTCTTTTGCTAAGGAAGACTAGGCCCTCCTTTGAAATGTACAGTTTTTAACTGTTGCTTGGGTCACTGAGAGGTTAAATCAAATACCTAGAGTTAAATGGCCAGTAAAAGTCAGAGTTAGGATATTAAAGCTGACTTTTTTGGCTTAGAGACTATTCTCTATTCATTATGTCATTCTAGTCTTGCTGGAGCTTTCACTGAATAGGCACTTAATAAATAATTAACGATAGTTTAATTTATTGTTTCCTACACATTAGAGGTATATAAGTCCTTTAGGTTAAATTTTAAAGGAATATCAAGTACCGTGTTGAAAACAGGTATTGTTACCTACATTTATTTGTAAGGAAACTGAGACTCAAAAGAGTTTAAGAGATTTATTCAAGGTTAAAGAGCAGGTTATTGGGGAAACTGGAACTTAGACATGGAATTCTTCCACTTAGAATGACTTGAAGGAGCACCACTGAAATCTATATACATGCATATTGAAATATATGTGTGGATATGTATATATCTTCATAAATGCAGACATATACATGTAATACAGATGAAGTCTGAGACTCAGAGAGGTGAAGTGACAAGCTTATGTAATTAATAAATTACATCATTTTTATTTAATTTTGTTTATTATTAATTAATTTAATAGCTTAGATTAGACTCCTACCTTGGTCTTATTTCATTTTTACACCTTTGTCTTTACTTAATTGTACTGACCACAAATATGACATTAACATTAAATAGCGGTATTGCTGTGATTGGCATTGAGACAACATCCCAGATTTGGATGATCTTTTTGTTTTCTCTAAGTTACATATTTAGTTCCTACAAATTGTCAAAATTTTAGAGGCCAATTATTCTCCATGTTTTATGGCTGAGGCTCATGAAATTCTACCATCTCCAAAAATTCAAAATTGTGAACCAAAGGCAGTGGATAGACATGTGATGGATATAAATGGAAGGCAAGAAAATTTTAATGAAATCTTCCAAATCAGTTGTAGTTTAAAAGTTCTCATCCAGGAAATAAAAAATCAGAAAAGGAAATTATGCCAATCCTACAGAGAAAATAAATGACATTAAATGGACAACAAAAGTTTAAACTGTATATTAAAAATATACATAGACTGGAAGACTTCTTTAATAATTATTGGATATATTATATGGAGGATATGGAGTGAGGCGGATAAATATCACAAAGAAAAAAGGAGGAGAGAGAATAATATTTAAAAGATCATAGGTTCATTAAAGAAATGGGAGGTCTCATTAAAAAAAATCTCTATTTCCCCTGCAGGAGTAAAGATACAGAAGGCCCTCCTGAACTTTGAAGGATGCATAATTTTATTACTATGAATATTGAACTTAAAGAGAATTGCACTAAATAACTTGACAGGAAGGTTAATTATTGCATGTAACAGTGACACGGTTGTGCTGATGACCTTCAAAAATTTAAATTTCAAATACACCATCGCATTATGAATAAACATTTTTATGACCTTTTTCTGATATATTGCATGTAGCCCACTCTCTAGGGATTGCCTTGTCTTAGTCTCTCATCCAATAGTACTTCTCATGGTTGATGAGCCCTCTTGACATTCTTGAATTCACCCACTCATTAATACAAAACCCAGAACAAAGAAAAGGAGGATAGGAAGAAAATTAATTCGTATATGTCCCTATAATTGTAGTTATTCTATCTTCTTTCCAATAATAGAACTAAAGATATTTTAATTCTTGCTTAAAGCAAAGAAATAAAACAATAATAATGTATTTACTTCATTTCAGTTTAAACAAAATGCTTTTGTTTTCAAATATATGTATTTATATATTTACATATATTACATATATATGAATAGAGATCTATTAGTCACATCATATTCCAAATTCGTATTTGGTTTTATTTATCTTTGTTAAATAGTGACAAAAAGAATATTAAAATCATGAATATAATATAAATAAAATATATTATTAGTTTGATATTAGTCATATTATCCTTAAAGGTATACATAAAATGATAGTTTCCTTTTTTAAGTTATATTTTTCTATTATTTATGCATAATCAATTTAAAACAAACTGTTTGAATGTGTGTTCATGAACATATACAAATACTTCTGCATTGTATTCCTATCTTTATATATTTTTCCAAACTTTCCTAGAATTCATTCCTCTGACATGATGGGTTCGGTGATGTGATTTTGTTTTTTTTGTTTTTTGAAGCATAAATTCTAGTTAAATTTAAAAAGAGATCATAACAGAATCATGACAGAATCTAGATTTAGAACTGAAAAAGAACTTAGAGATACTATATTTCAGAACATATCTCATTTAACAGATGGAAAAACTGAATTATAGAGTTAATGTGAGCTCTACAAGGTCAAAAAAGGAGTAAATTGGAGAACTGTGACTGAGTAATAAGTGGCAGGTCCTTTGACCCCAATTCAACATTTTCTTCTTCTGTACCATGTATTTGACTATAAGGTGATACTTTTACTTCTTGTTTTGTGAGGCATTTAAAAAAACACCTCACATTATTTTGTTTTTCTCCCCTTTATTTTCAGATACGATTGGGAAATTTGTCCATTCATGTGTTAATGATATATTAAAAATATATTTTGAGACAATATTATTTTGCTTAAACTCAAGATAACCATTTAATTTGTGAATTGGTTATTATGAATGTAGCACTATAACTATAATAAAGAATTTAAAACCAGAGATAGACATTATATATATATATTTAAAATATTAAGTTATTCTTAAATTATTTATATGTATATATATAAATATATATTGCGGATGATAGGCTAAACAAACATGAAAACAGGAGATTGACTAAAGTCTAATAAAAGAAGTAAGGATAGTTATAATTAGGGAATATAATTTAGTATGTAAGGATAAGTAATGCATAAGGAATCTAGAAAATAGGTTGAATTTGGGGTGCTCAAGATTTTAAATATATAAAATGTAATTTTATTCTCTTCCATTGGCAAAAGGGTACACCAAAATTTCATGAATAGGCTTTTGATTGTGTAATCACAACAAGGTTATGATAATACCTGTACTTTAGAGTTATTAATATTGTAGGCATGTTTAAGACATATAGGAGAGCAAATAGAATATATATGTTCACAAATCCTTTTTTTTATAAAACCCTTACATTATGTCTCAGAATAGATACTACATATCACTTTCAAGACAGAGGAATATTAAGGGCTCAACAATCTAGTTAAGTGGCCTGCCCAGAATCATAAAGCTAGAAAGTATCTGAAGCCAGAATTGACCAGAACCTTCAACCTAAAGTCTGGCATTCTGTCCACTGAATATTTGAGCTCCACTTGTACCCAAATTCTGAAGCCAAAATAAATTTGAAGTTTACTTCTGCTCTAATGAGAATACTTTCATACTTTGACTATATTAGTTCAAAAGAAAAAAAAGATACCATGTGAAGAAGTGTTCTATTTAAGATTTTATGATTTGTACTCTTCTAAAACTTTTTTCCCTCCCTGATAATTTCTTTTATATTTTTTTTCTTTCTGCTTATTAAATTGAACATTACATTGAAAGGAACAGAGTTTTCTTCAGAAACATAGCATAACAGATTTGGAACTAAAAAGGACTTTAGAAGTCATCTAGCGCAGCTTTTTTTTTTACAGATGATGAACTGGAATGTCAGAGAATTAAGCAATTGTAATAATAAATAATATATTTATCAATTACATAGCACTTTGTGGTTTACAAAGTAATTTGCTTTTTTATATTATATAATATGATCCTCAAACAACACTACAAGGTAGTTATTATTTTCTTTCTAAAGATGAGAAGATTTAAGTGAAGACATAGCATTTGATGCCAAATTTGAACTTAAGTATTACTGATCCCACAACTGTGCTACTGTCTTAATAATTTCATCACAATTATACAGAAATTAAGATTATGGTGGCAGAACATTGATTTTAAATCAGGGCTTGTGACTCCACAATCAGTAATTTCAGTAAGGTGACTCCACATCCATAATGAGTGGAACCTAGATTGTAGTAAGTTATAAATACCTGAATCCAAATTTCATTTCTTATTGAACAATGGGATGTTACCTTTGAGCAGAAAAATAATATAAGACAATCACAATATATCTGAAAATTTTAAATAAAATTTTACATCAACTGCCCTTTCCTTTTTTTTGACTCTTTAATGGTTGAAAATAGATCCATAGTCCTTAGTGTAAGCAGAACAGTAGCATGTACCTATGTCTCCTGGGAGTCATGAGACACAGATCAGAACTCAAATTGGGTGTTAAAATGCCAAAGGTTGTTTTTCTTTAATGATAGAAATCTTTTTTAATACTAGATATATACCTGGAGGACAATAGGAAAAGTAGCTTTGTTTTTTCAGTATAAAAAGATAGCAACCTTACAGGCAAGGAATCGATACTTGGCCAATGATGAATCAATTGAAAAAATATGGAAAAACAAAAAATCAAGACAACACATATTTCTTTCACCATGATTTCAAAGTGCCATCATTCAAAGTTTTTCAATTATCTTTCTAGAAACTCACTCTTATTTTAAAATTTTTCATAAAAAAAAGCTGTTGGAGATATGCAAATTATTTATTTTTTCTTATTAATCCAAAGAGCCCAGCAAACAATTTAGAATTCTATCAAATTTATAATTAAAATATCATTAAATTATTCATATTCTTTAGTTTAATTTTTTATTATTAGACATATAATCTGAATGAAGCATAAGACCAAAATTTCCCATTTATCTGGATATATTTATAGGAGTACTTTTTCTCTAAGGATTCTGGGGGGCTGAGGGATTGAGCTCTAGACCAAAGGTTAGGAAAACATGAGTTCAAATTTAACCTCAGATAATTTTAGCTGTATCACTCTAGACCAGTTATTTAATGTTAGCCTCAGGTTCTTCAGTTTTAAAATGGGAATAATGAAAGCAACTACCTAACAGGACTGTTGTGAGATAAAATGATATATGTGTAAAATATTTAGCATACTGTCTTGCACATAGTAGGTGAAATATAAATGCATATTTCTTTCTCCATTGCTTTTGTGATAGTAAAATAAATGGAAGGAAAGTAAATGCCATTGATGAGGGAATGGTTAAAAAATGGTTGGTATGTGAATATAATGGGATAATTCTGAGTTGGCCCCCAGTTCGGGCCATGATCTATTAGATTAGGTTCAATATTGGAACAAAATGAATTACATATTGATTATCCAAAAGTTAACTTAGGAAGATCTACTTAGAAATGGTGAGAAAAAATATTCAATAATGATAGCCAATGGAGATTATTTGAGTATTAATATAGGTGACTAAAGCAACCTTTCTCTTCAATATCCAGGTGCCAGACAGTCCCCAAATCTCTTAATATTGCTTTATATTTATCTATTCAGGAAGTGATGATAACAACTGGAACCTTTAGATACTACAGACAACCAAATATCTAGGAGGAACTCAGAATGCTTTAAAGAAAAATTTACAAAGGATATGGGGGAAGGATAACTTTCCTATCACTGGAGTATTATTATTTCTTAAGAAATAATCAAGGATGCAGGTAGGTGGCTCGGTGGATTGAAAGACAGGCCCAGAGACAGGAGGTACTAGTTCAAATCTGGCCTCAACATTTCCTACCCCTGTAACCTTGGGCAAGTCACTTAACCCCCATTGCCTAGCCCTTTGTACTCTTCTGCCTTGGAACAAATACAGAGGACTGTTTCAAGGTGGAAGACAAGGGTTTCAAACCAAAAAAGAAAGAAAGAAGAATAAAAATGGAGAATTCAGAAAAAAACTTTGGAAGACATGTGAATTCATACAGAGAAAGGTAAGCAGGACTAAGAAAACAATTTAATTTCATACAATGACCACTAAATGCAATAGACTACAGCTTTGAATGAATTCACAATTCTGTTCAATTGAGTGACTATCATGACTTCAGAGAACTGATGGTGAAATATGACCTCCATTTCTTAAGACAGAGATAATAGATATGAAATAGGGCAAATGTTTTTACATACAAATAAGTTCATTTGTTTTGCTTAACAATATATATTTTGGCTGGTTAAGTTTTTATTTGTTAGCCAAAGGAGAGATATAGTGGATTTGAGAGTGATTATTTAAAAAAGGATACCAAAACATTTTAAAATTGTGTTAAATCTTTCATATAACAGGAAAACAATTTGGAATTTTGATTGTGCAAGAATGAATTTTGCCCATGCTTTTAAAATATATCTACTTGTCTGAGCACAATCAAGACTTATAAATTTTGTGAAAAATAAATTTCTATATGAGATAAAGTGCTTGTGTCTCATATTAATTTTGGTTAAATTATATGCCAGCCAATTTGTGCCAAGTCTATATGAAAATGTAAATTGCCAACTTTTGATAATCATTTGCAAGGTTTCATGGATCATCCAAAATATCTTCGCATCTAAGAAAGGAAAGAGTATCTTTCTGTGCACTGATGACTTCTGTTCAATTCTGACCATTTAAATGGTTCTAAATGTGTCTATCATTTGGTCTTTATATCCCTCTACATTATTCAAAAGGATAGTATTAGAGACTTGTAAATACTTAGGTAAAAATTTCCTTTTACCTGTGTGTACAGAATTTTATTGATCTTACATCTTTGGAAGCTTGGGAGCCAATCTGAACCACAATGATTCATTGTTCCTAAGGTAAGTCATAAAGACCATGGATTAATCCCTAACTCAACATTTAAAGTATGTTTATTGAAGTGCATCATTGCCTTTCTGTGAGAAATAACATTCTAGAACTTTCAGGGCGATATTATTTTAAGTCAGATATTTTAGTATTCAGATTTCTTTTGTATCTACCACAACATCTAGATGATCTCTAGATGAAGTTTGCCATCAAATTCCTATTGAAATGAATGGACCAAATGAACATTTATGTGCTCTAACCAATTCTTAAGCATATTTTATAATTTATCCATTATTTTCTTTGTAATTTTTCTCTAGTAATTCAACAGAAGATGGAGTCTAGGCTCTTAAGACCTATAATAGAATCCATGCTTGGAATTACTTTCTCAAGCAGGAAAGAGTTCAAATCTTCAAATATGGGCCCATTAATAGGTTCTGTATATGTTGTCTTGCTAAGTTTGGAGAGGAACAGCACTGGCATGGCTGGTCATAGAGTAATAAAATGTTTGGCTACAGGATAATTATCAAGTTATAGAGAACTTGAGACCTGCCTTGGTTGGACAAGATCAGAGTATACAAGTCCATAAATAAAGATTTGAATTATTTAAAATAACAGTAAATTATGACAATGAATCTAAAACAGTCAAAATCTTATAATGTAATTCAAGTAAACAAAATCTATGCAACATGTCCGACTAAGTATTGGGGAGGGAAGCATAAAAAAATAAGTAAGCTACATGAGGAATTGTTTTACTTCTGTCTTATAGACATACAATTTATATCAAATAATGCTGAGCACATAGTGGGTGCTCAAATCACTATTTTTAATAGAATTGAACTGAATTGATTTTGACAGACAACACTGAAAAGTAGATAATTATGTAAGCAAAAGTATAGTTCAACATGAATCATATTTGGTGACATTATAACAGTACTACTTTATTTTAAAGATATTTTCCCAAATACATTCAGATAAATTTTTAATATTTGCTATCTGTTCTCTATTTGCTACGTTCTCTAGAAAATATTACTTTATTCTTGATATGCAAATGATGCTATTTTTGGCTTACAAATATAATTATAATTTTAATTTATGTTATATTTAATGAACCCATAGGATAAAAGCAACTTAATGGTCTTTTGGTCATACAACTAGATATTTTATTATAGGCTGGTATAAGAAATTACACATCCAGGTTACATAATCATTTGTTGAACTCTGTGTGTATTTGAGTGTGTATATGTGTAAGAGGGACAGAGAGAGAGAGAAAGCACGTGCGAGAGAGAGATGGAGGGAGAGAGGGAGAGGGAGAAAGACAAAAATGGTTTTAAAATTAAATAAACATCCTCTTTTTAGGAAAAAAAACTGCCATTATTTTCAATCTTTTAAAATTAGATTTCGAATACTTCTATTATTCCTTTTACTCATTTGTCCTTGTAATTCTCATTCTGACAAGTTGTTTGGTTAAAAAAGAACAAAAGAATAAACAGAAAAAAATCTCCCTTAGCTCATTTATTTGTTTGGTCCTCTAATTAAGTAATAAACTTTTCTCCCTGTGATATCACAGTGATATTCCGATGCCAGATGGTGACCTTAGAAAGCTCAGGGATTTTACTGTACTCTGAGACTGCAACAAGATGAAAGACCAAAAGCTCAACAGTCCATACAGAGCAATAACTGATTTTGTAACTAATATAGTTGGAAATTCTTTGGATGACTTTTATGAAATTTTCCTATTTTGCTAGAGGAAAAGTTATTCTAAAATTGTGTGTGTGTATGTGTCTGTATGTGCATCTGTGCCCAGTCCTGGCTATAATTTGCAAATGAAAATAAGGTGTTGGGGAATTTTTTCACAAAGCATTTTGTGATGAGTAATTTTTATAATCATATATACATTCTTTATCATTCTATTAATTTAGCCTCTCTAGCTAAATCTAAATAAAAAGTTCAGAAGAGGCCAGAATGAGTAGGTTCAGCTCTCAGAATTGCTTATATTTATTGTAAATTTATATAATTTTTGATGCTGTTCACTTTCAATTGTGTCCAACTCTTCATGACTACATTTGAAGTTCCCTTGACAAAGATACTGGAGTGATGTGTCATTTCCTTCTCCAGCTCATTTTGCTGAAGATGAAACTGAGACACACTGAGTTAAGTGACTTGACCAGGGTCCTGACACTGGGCCTAGCACTCTATCCACTAAATAACCTAGCTACCTCTTTCATAGAATTGAATGACATCAGATTTGAAGTTGACCTTAGCAGTCACTCAGATCACCATTGACCTTTATGTCTTTTATTTGTTTTTATAACCAGTGATAGACTACAAAATCCTAGACAGTGGTGACTCATTTAATTTTTGTCTTAGCACCTCCACTACCTAGATCAGTGATTGGCACATACTAGGTTCCTCATACATCATTATTGATTTGAATTGACTCATCAGTTTCAAAACAAAAAGTAAGAAATTTTGAATTTTTTAATTCTTTTGATTAAAAATAGCCCTCCCAGGACCACTAAGACCTTGCATAGTAGTATTTTGTTATTTCTTTAATTAAATAGTATTTTGTCTCGATTCCTAGTTTTGAAGACTGACCTTTGGTTAAAAGAGCATATGTTAGAAGTCCTTAATTCCAGTGATTTTATGTTTAATGTAATGAGGGAATGATTCTCTTATATTTTTATAGCTAATATGTCTTAATGTCATCATAGCATGTAATGAATGGATGCAGATTGGGCTTCCAATTGAGGAAGAGTTCAAGTCCCACCTCTACTATAAGCTGACTTTGAGAAGCAAGATTTTTGTCCTCTGATTACATCCAAGAAAATTCATTTAAGATATGAATCGCAAAACATATATCCTGCTGAACTGCTTCAATAGCAGAAGACTCTTCACAGGGAATTATCTACAACAGTAAAACCACAGGTTTAGATTTTTAAAATGCTTCCATAGACAAAGTAGCAAATTTAGTTATGTTTTTGTACAACCATTGACAAAAATATAAAGCAACTGAAGACTCCAAAATAATGTAACACATCTTGAGAACACTAAAAAGGTACATACCCAAAGCAAGGCAAAAGAGGCTGAGAAATCAAAACACATATAATGGAAAAATTGAGTGGATGAAAAATGCCTCTTCCCTTCACTATGATAAATAAGTGAAAGGTAGTCAATCCAGGAACACATCTCAAACAAAAAATCCAAACAGAGTATAACGACTAGAGAAACTATATGATGCTTCTGATTATTTAAATATGTAGGTTGATACTACTGATATTAATCTACTTGAGGCAGAGATGATTTCATGTTTATCTTTATATCTCCAACACCCAGAACAGTGCTAAGCTTATAGAAGGTAGTTAATTTTTTTAAAAATCCTTGTTATTTGATTCATTGATTGTTCAAAAGCCTATCTCTTTAACACTAGTAGTCACTCATAATGATTTATAGTGAACATCATATAACAATATTACTTCAAGTGTATTAATATGACAAATAAGCCAAAAATAATGTAAAGACAAATAGCAAGGACAAATAGTCTAAAAGATATTAAAAACGTAAGGAAAAAGTTACGAAAATGTTATTGAGGACATGTATGATTAAAATTATTTTCAGTCATATAGTTAGAATGAGATAATAAAAAGAAGAAAATGACTTGCATATTAACAATCCATTCATTATGAAAGATTAATGAGAAAAATAAAAAAAATAATTGACAAGAATTGCATTGGTATAATTGCTTACGCCTTGTGATCTGCATTGGTGAAAGAAGTTCATCCAATTAATTCAATCTTTCCAATCAAAAAAGTAATGAATTTTGAAATAAGAATTATGTCAAAGCTGAAAAAATAATTAGATATATTAAATGATAAAATATGAGTTTCCATTTCCAATAAATCAATTTGATAAGCAAGTAGGTGCTTAATTAAGTAAAAACTGTAAGGTACAATATTAGAAGTAGAAAGCATACTTCAAAATTATTGATTTCTCTAAATTTTCAAATGTACAGTTACCTAATTTTAATTTATTCTAAATCAAGTTTTATCATCATCATTATTTTTTGTGTTAAATTGAGAGAAGAAAATGAACCCCAAATCTCATATGAAAGAAAATGTTGGGGCTTAACTTTTATAAAGCTAAAATTTAACAAAACGAATATGTTTTTTAGGCTTAAGGAACTACAGAAATAACTGTGAGTCTTCGGAGTCTGAAAACTTGCCTTTTGTACTAAACTATAAACTTACCTTCGGTTCCTCTGTAACATAAAATTCAGTAGTGGATGAATGTCATCATGCTGTTTTTTAAACCCTAGAAACTCCTGAGGTTTCCACAATGAGGGAAGATATTTGAAGTTAAAATTGACAAACTCAAGGTTAAATTGAAACTGTCTTTCATCTATCAACATGAAAGGTACTCACTTTAGCCAGACATTTTTTGGAGAAAGAAGGGATAGGGTGAGGAAGATAGTTTAACATTCTGATCTTTCTCAATGCTTTATTTTTTCTCTATTAAAATCAATTTAAAGTGTGATTAAAGTGAGCAACGAATTAAAAAGTGAAGGAATGCCTGTCAATTGGAAAATGGGTGAATAAGTAGTGGTATATGATTATAATGGAATACTATTGTGCTATAAGAATGACAAATAAGATGAATTCAGAAAAAATGTGGACAGACTTACATGAATTGAAGGTATTGAGAAGGATCAGAATGTCTAACTCCCTTTTAAGTGATTTAGTAATATTAAGCTCTTAGGAATTATACATATTAACTTCCCATGTTTGAATATAAAAAGTTTAAATTTATTGAATCCTTTAGGATTTTTGTTTCATTGTTTATCTCTTAAGGTTTCTCTACAGGCTCAAGTCAAATCTTCTACTCAATTTTGATCTTTTCATCAGAAATGTTTGAAACTCATCTATTTCATTTAATAACCATTTTTTTCCTGAAATAGTAAACTCATTTTTGTGGATTAAGTGATTCTTAGGTGTAATTCTTTCTCCTATGCCCTTCTGAATATCACATCCCAGAATCTTTTAACATTTAATGGAAAAGTTGGTAAATCTTTTATTCTAACTTTGGCTCTATAGTATTTGAATTGTTACTTTTTGGCATCTGCAATCTTTTCTCCTAGACCTGGGAGTTCTGGAATTTGGTTGTGATGCATTTTGGTAAGTATATTCCTAGGTATTTTTTATTGTCTAAAGTCATTTTAAATTGAATTTCTTTTCTAACTCTTGTTTTTGAATGCTGTTAGTAGTAAATAGAAATGCTAATGATTTATGTTGATTTATTTCATATCCTACAACTTTGCTGAAATTATGAATTGTTTCTATTAGTTTTTTCATTGAGTCTCTGGGATTCTCTATGTATACTATCATATCATCTGCAAAAAGGGATATTATTGTTTCCTAATTACCTATTATAATTCCTTCAATTTCCTCTTCTGCTGTTATTGCTATAGTTAGTGTTTCTAGTGTAATATTAAACAGTAATGGTTATAATAGGTACCATTGCTTAACAACTGATCTTAATGGGAAGGATTCTATTTTATCCCCATTATGGATTATGTTCCCTGATGGTTTTAGATGGATGTCTTCAATAGTTTAAGAAAATATCCTTTTATTACAATGTTCTATAATTTATAAGAGGAGTGGGTATTGCATTTTGTCAAAAGCTTTTTCTGCATCTATTGATATGTTCTGGTTTCTGATGGTTATTTTATTGTTTCTTCATATCTCATGAAGTCATTAGCTTCCACTTGACCAATTGTCATTTTGAAAAATTATTTTCTTCAATGATATTTTGAACACCTTTTTTTCCATGCGACCATTTCTGCTTTGCAAGGAGTCTACTTCTCAAGGAATTTCTGTGGATCCTTTACCAAACTGTTTCGTACTTGAACCTGTAAGTAACCACAAGCACTCTTTTCTGTCCTAGAAATGAGACAAAGGTTTTAGCTCCTTTTTAGCTGCAAGAATGCATGTGGTAGTCTTCCTTCTTGCCCTGTTATTGTTATCCAGGACTACAATCTGGATCTGTATAAGGGCAAAAGCAAAACGGTTCTGCAACCAGTGCCAGCTGAGGGAACAATGTAATTGCCTTCTGACCATTGTCTGAAGCCCCTTACCTTCTGTGAACTGAGAGATCCTGAAGTAGCTGCTACTAACTAGTTGTTTCCAAGATCTGTTCTGGCTTGCCAAGGTTTCCTGGTGCACTAGTCTACCCTCTGTTCCTAACCTGTTGCAATAAACATTTCCTGCTGACTATTAGTTGCCTTTGGTTGGAAATTTTTTTCACCCTATCTTTTTTTTGGATTTTGTAGAATCTACAGGATTCAACTAGAAGCACCATTTTAAAAGTTGTGGAGGGGAGAAATTTAAACAGATGAAGCATATGCCAGCCCTTTCCCTACCATCTTCATCCTGCCTTGAAATGGTATTTCAGTTGGGTTTTTAAGGGCAGATAAAAATGCATCATGTTTTGGGGGATAGGAAAGACATTCTGATTATTAGGAACAGTGTGAGAGGCAGAGAGATTGGAAAGAGGAACATATATGGAGTTGGTAGTTAATTCAATTTTTACTTAATAATGGCATATTGGTAATTGTTAAAAACAAGCTCTGCAGAAAGAAAAAAATCCAGGAAAAATTTGAATTTAAGCTATATTATTACCATTTTCCACATCATGTGTGGAAGCTTAGATGATCGCAAAAAAATCAATAAATCAAGCTCTGGTTTGGATAATTTTTCTGCTTTCAAGGTATAATTTATCATGTTGAAATTTTAGCAACCAGCTATCTTTTTTTAAATATTTATTAATATTCGTTTTTAACATGGTTACATGATTCATGCTCCTACTTTCCCCTTCACCCCCCGCAACCCCCCACCCATGCCGATGCCCATTTCCACTGGTTTTATCATGTGTCATTGATCAAGACCTATTTCCAAATTGTTGGTAGTTGCATTGGTGTGGTAGTTTCGAGTCTACATCCCCAATCATGTTCTCCCCATCCCATGTGTTCCAGCAGTTGTTTTTCTTATATTTTTCCTCTCCTGTAGTCCTTCCTCTGAATGTGGGTAGTGTTCTTTACCATAAATCCTTCAGAACTGACCAGCTATCTTAATCCAATTTGCATTGATTCCAGCACACCCTTTAGTTTATGGAATCTAGGAGGCATATGAATAAAAGTCATGATGGACAGATATATTATTTTATAAATAGTACAATTCATTAGATTAGAATTCTAGATTTAAAACTGGTAACACACTTAGAATTGTACAGCAGTACATCTTCATTTTACATATAAGGAAACTGGCACAGAATAGATAATTGTTCAAGGTTGCTGAGACAGTGACTTGTAGAAGCAAGATTTGAATTCAGATCTTCTATCTCCAAATTCTGTAATATTCCCACTGCATCACAAGAATTTTCGAGGGATTTTTCATACATTTTGAATATTACATTATAAACCCATATGAAGAATAGTAGCTTTACATTATATAGCAAAAATGAAAAAAATTAAAAGAAACATTAAAATCATGAATGTATTATAAATTAAAAGTAACTGAAGAGCTCACTTTGGAAATGGAAGTCAGTAAAGCAGTTAGGCTACCTCAATTGTGATTGAGCCCCAATGACCAAATAGGTTTTATTTCTGTAGGTATGTTCTTCATTTTCTTCTTAGAGTGGCTGTTAATTAATAAATATTTACAAGAGACTCTGTGTGTTTGATAATGAAATAGAAACAATAGTTAAATTTGGAGTGTTACATCATTTCTAATAAGCAGAAACTGTGGTCAACTGTCATCATTATTTCCATATTTTAGAAGTTTCCTTCAAGTGTGCTCAGAATTGAGTTTGCCTAAATTATTTGTTTTGTAGAATGATTGCACCATATTTCATTTCCCTCTTTATTATAGCCAAATGGATAAGTTCTATAAGTAACAATGAAACTCAGTTTCAACCCTTCACAGAATTGATGAGGTATAAGAAAGAAACTTTTCTAAGTGGCCCTTGAAGATATAAAATTCCATAAGTAAAATAGAGGGAAATTTGGCTCAAAAAGAAGAAAAACAGATTTAAAAAAGGAAAAGTATTCACATATAATGATTTGAAATGAGTAATTGGAGCAAAAAATTTGAGTAAGATTGACTGTAGTACAACACAGCATAAAATAAAAGTGATTTTAAATTACTTGGTCTTATTTGTTCTCAAAAGAGAAAGTCATTTAAAATTCTATTGTATGGAATATTTTTAAAACTGCCTTATTTTTATAGAACTATTTTTGGTGTTGTTCAGAAAGTACCAGGTTGAAAAAGCTTTCTTTTTTACCTTTTACAAAGTACATCTGATTTACTTATTTGCTAGAGAGAAAATAGCATTATGATTAAAACCAATGTTTCTTTTCTCTGTGACCAACACCTAATTATAACTTTTCTGGTTTTATAGGAGCACTGCTAGTAAAAAGGGCATGTTTAGCAAGCTAGTTCCATGTGATATTTTAATGGAACTGTGTAATATTCATTAATGAACTTCATTAGCCTAAAATGATGATATATCTCCACTATTTTCCTAATGCCTGGGTAATGATTCAATAATTCTATTTATATATTTCTTTTGAGTTGTAACTGAACATCAATATTTACTATGCCAGAATGATTCATGCTTGAGCTGTCAAGCATTTGTTGAGGCTATATTAATAGATTATTATTTGCCTGGTACCACACTGAATTTGGGGGATACTAAAAAGGCAAAAAAATTTCTTGACCTCAAATAATATACAATAATCTAAAGGGAGAAATAATATAAAATTAATGATATGCATATAAAATATGCACAAAATCAAAAAGAAGTGACCACTAGGAGAGTTATCTTGGCATAGTATAAGATTATTAATCTGAATTGATGAACTTTGAAAAATTGTGATTAAAATATTTCAAATAGAATTGATTTCCTTTTTAATACTGTTTTTATATTAATTTAAAAAATCTTATTAACAGTGTCCATAAGATTTGTCAGATTATCAAAAGGATCCATTACACAAATGCACACACACACACAAATTAAAATAGTTAATATAGTTAAAGTTGCTGGATTAATAGTCTCTGGACTTGAGTTTGAATCCCTGCTCTGTCACTTACCATTTATGTAACCTTGGACAAGTTACTGTCTCTCTTTATGAATCCCTTAACTTCATGCTTTATAAATTATACATTTAAGAATAGATTCTAAAGTCCCTTCCATTGCCAAACTTAAGATCCAACTTCTTTATCAAACTTTTAAAATGCCATCAACCTAATTATTAAATTCATCTTACAAAAGAAGGAAACTTAAAAGTTACAAAGTGTCAAGATATTTTGAAATAATGCTATAGACAAGTAGTGCTCCAACTCTAGAGATGCCAAAATATATTTTGAGTGACCTTCTTTTTCATTATTTATTATTATGTAGGTGATAATATAATAGTAAGATAATTTATCTAAATTGAAAAGTACCTTCTAATATTGATTTGTTTTTATTTCTCAATTGGCAGCATTTTATGTAGGTTCCTGTTTTGCTAAATGCTTTTACATATTGCCTCATTTAGTTCTCAGCCACCATATGAGATAAATATAATTATTATTCCCATTCTAGAGATGAGAAAAGCGAATTCTATATTATGTTTCTTAGTATGGACCACACAGTTAATGAAAGACTTAAGGTAGAATTTAAACTCTTTTTTTCTTTAAATCCAGCACTCTATTCACCATCTAGTTATCAAAATATACATAACCAGCAAGATCCATACCAATGGAAAAAATGACATGTTGGCTTCATCTAAAATTATGATATTAAACTTTGAATATTAAAGGAAACCAGCATGTTTAACTTAGAACAAAGAAGACTTTACCTCTAGAGTCTCTTTACTTAATTGTAAGAATCTTTGATTTCATTCAAGTCTTAATTTATATATAAGTCTTTTCTTCCTTCCATCTTGCAATGCTACCCTGGATTCTTCAAATTACCTTGTACTATAATTATCTGCTAACCCCTATTCTTCACTATGATCTCCCCCTCCCTTTTCAAAGAGAATTATATAGTCTTGAACTCAAGGACTTTTATTTGTGTCTTCAAATCTTCAGTTCTTAGCAGAATGCTAAATGTAAAGAACTAGGTGCAGTGGTTCCCAAATATTTTTAGCCCACCGCCTCTTTTCCAGAAAAAAAATATTACTTGGTCCCCTGGAAATTAATTTTTTTTAAATTTTAATAGCAATTAATAGGAAAGATAAATGCACCTGTGGCCATCACTGCCACCCTGGATCGCTGCATTGGGAATCACTAGTTACTAGGGCTTACTGCAAGTTATTTGAATAATACAGGGTTGATATTTGTCTTTAAATATTTGAGAGGCTATGAATTGAAGATAGATTAGACTTTTTCTGCCTGACCCCCCAGGGAAGAAGTAGGAGTAAGCAGTGGTAAAAGAGGTAAAAAAAGAGGGAGATTATGGCTCAATGAAGTAAAATAAAATGATATAACAGATTACAAAGCAGTGGAGTTCTTCAATCCTACAGAATTTATAATTTCGGGGGCTTTTTATGGAATGATTGGCATCCATTAAATTTACAAATTGGGGCAGAAAACCTTCCTGGGATAGATATACTTTCTAGATAAGAAATTGTATGACTTTGTGAAATTTAAAATTACTTTAAAATAATGAATATATTATGACAAAAAAAAGAAGCTGAAAGTTTCATAGGCTCCTTTATAATAATACTCTCCTCACAGGATGTTAACAAAATTGAACAAGGATTAACATAAGTAAAAGCTCCAGCAACCAAAATATTATTTTATAATTTGCCCTCTTAGGAGGCCTTTTATCAAGACAAGTTGTATCAGTGCTTTATTATAATGGATGAAGGTAATGCACAAAAAAATTCTTATTTGCTAAAATACCAATGTCAATTGCTAAGAGGATGCCAAAGAGAAGACCCTCCATATTTTAATTTATTTAACTCATCACTTTTTCTAGTAGGTGATATGGTAGAATTAATTTGTGATAATGGTCTTTTCTTTTAGTTTGAAACATATATTTATATTTCTTTTTAATTTATGTTATTCAATATTTTTTAAATTGGAAAGAAAATTTCCAAATTAACCTTAAAATATTGGAAGATTTATTTTCAATTGACCAATACCAAATTATTTCTATTTTATGGGAAAAGAAGTTATTCATTAAAAGGATTTATTTTGAAAATTCTAATATGGACAGGAGCAATGGATTAAACTTTTTGTCACAACTGAACACTTGGAAAATGATAAAACTGTAATCTCATGAGCATAAGAAGCTTTGCAGAAAAGTAGCATTTAATTAGTTATCAAGATGCTTTGCCTTAGAGAATCATATCAACTGAAGTGATAGGAAAATATACCCAATAAAAGCTACTCACATGTTATTTTATTTTTAATAAATCAGTACATTAAAAATTCTTCTAAATACCAAGCAAAGAGATTCCTTGAATATCAGTCACCCTGGCAAATTTCCATAGTCTACCTAACAGGCTTTATTTAAAAACTTGCCTCTTTTCAGATAATGTCATATGCATCTGGCCAAGTTCAGGAATATACAAAAGAGGATAGGAAGAGGAAGGAAGAAATGTCAACACTCTTAGTGATACTGAAAATCACTGCATTGGTGATCCAAATTTCATAAGCAGAATAAACTTTAGGAAACTGCTTTAGCTGTCTTTTCCTGTCTTTCTGATTTAGTAAAGTCAATCAACAAATTCACATCAGAGAAATTCAGAAGGGGAAGAAAACTCAGGAAATGTCCAGGAAAACCCAGACCTAGAAACAAATTCCTTCTAAAATATACTTGGAAACTGACAACTTACCAGTTGTATGACATCAAATTATGTATGAGAGAACTGTAATGACTTTTTTTTTCTGAAATCAAACCTATATGATATTCTTTGAAAATATCACCATTTGCTCCTAGTTCTGGACTCTTGAACTAAAAAAGATTTTAAATAGGTCCTTCTTGTTGTTAAGTTACTCAGTTGTGTCCATTTCTTCATGACCCTGTGGATCATACTGTCTATGATGTTTTCTTGGCAACGATATTGAAGTTGCTTACCATTTCTTTCTCCTATGGATGAAAGAAAAGAAGTTCAAGTCCTTGATCAGTGTCACACAGTTATTAATGTCTGAGGCTGGATTTGAACTCATGTCTTCCTGACTTCTTGGATATTTACTAGCTCTATGACTATGGGTAAGTCATTTAACTCTGTTTTCTTCAGTTTCTCATCTGTAAAATGATGTGAAAAGGAAATGGCAAACAACTGCGGTGTCTGTTCAAATAAAATCCCAAAAAGGGTTCAGAAAGAGTTGATCGTGATGGAAGATATCTAAAGAACTTCCTGATACGGACTTCAGCCCTATATACACTGAATCACACAGCTGTCGCAATCAACTGCTACCTGTCTACTTTTTTTTCCCTAGGCTGAACATCCCCCATTGCTTGCCAAATCCTTATCTAATATGAATCATAATTTAAGCTTTCATTAACCTTCTAATAGTGCAGTTGTTTTTAAATTGGTCTCCTTGTCTCAGGTCTATCTTTATTCTGTCTTTTGCAAAGTTGCCAAAGTGATTTTCCAAAATTGAATATTTAACCATATCATCCTCCTTAACCTCAATCAATCCTGCAGTAGATTCTTATCACCTCTAAGATTAAATAAAATCCCCTGTTTGGCTTTAAAAATTATTACCATCTTGACCCTTTCTTACCTTTT
Source organism: Gracilinanus agilis (assembly GCF_016433145.1). Lineage (NCBI taxonomy): Eukaryota > Metazoa > Chordata > Mammalia > Didelphimorphia > Didelphidae > Gracilinanus > Gracilinanus agilis. Next base: position 188,761,567 of record NC_058131.1, on the reverse strand, counting down.
CAGTTTTTCTTCCATCCATTATTCCTTTCTGTATAGTCTTTGTTCCAGTGATGCAGGCTGACTTTTCTTTCCTCAATCTGTTCTATTGTACTCTACTTTTGCACTAGATTTTCTCTATGGCTAGAGATGTCTCCCCAATCTCTAATTCATAGAATCTTATAATTCCTTCAAAACTCCACTCATCTAATATTTTCTACAAGTATTTCCTACTTTCCTGAATTGCTAGTGGCTTTTTCTTTAAGGTTATCTTATATGATGTCTGCATTTATATAATATGGTAATAATATAATATATAATAATAACAACATGTTTGTGTATATACTATGTGCCTATTCAGATAGGGAGTTCCTTGGCTTTATGGAACAATTTTTCCCCTCTTTCCCCTTGCATGACTGTCAGTACTTTTCAAAATGTCTAAATCATAATAAATGCCAAATAGATATTTGCCGATTTAATTAAACTCTTTGCTATACTGATTGTCTTCCTTAGACATTTTAATTTTTTTAATTGAACTTCCAAAATGGTACTGAGAACCGGACACAAAACTCTAGGTGTAGACTATTCAGAACAGAGAATAATGTCAAAGATCTGTGATTTTCTGTGTAGTCTGAGATTAACAAGTAATCAAAGCAGAAATCATTTGTACCTATTTCTCTTCGTTTGTCACCTGTTATACAGGGGCTCTAGCTTTCCCCTCTTCTAATCTTATTTCTTTGCACTTTACACATGGTTCTGTTACATTGATTTGACTCTTCTACATTTTAAATGTCTTGAGGAAAGAAATCATGTCAGATTTATTATCCAAAGTGCATGATATATAGGTTGTATTAGAATAAGTATTTTTAGTAAATTGCACTGTTTTATTATATTGTTTTTAATCCCAAGTATTTATAATCTCATTATTGCATTGCTAATATTATTTTATATATAAGTACATTTAAATTTATGAGTGAATTCGAAATATATAGAATGGATCAACATGTGGACAATACCATATGATTCATAAAAATAAGTTTATTCCACAAAATTTTTTATTCTTTTATGTATATATGTACACATATACTTAAATATCTATATTTTTGGAAATTATTAATAATAAAATCAATTTTAAATGAAGGCTTCCCTTCATAAAATTTCTCCGAATTTTGCATTATTCAGCTCTACGGAGCTCTGTCTACGTCCAGTAAATCTACAAAACCTGTGGTGTTAAAATGGAAATACTATTCCAAATGTAGTCTGACTCAGTGTAGACCAAAAAGGAATATTGTTATTCCAAATATTTTTTTAATTCAACACATTAAAAGTTAACCTTTTAAATTTTATTTAACTACCTAAAGAATATGATAATAATGAGATTAATCTTTTAGTAGTAGGAATATTGGAATAGACATGACAGTGTATTTCATCAAAAAGGAATACTCAAGAGTAATGAAACCTTATTGCTTTTCTGATAAGTATAGAATTAATAATGATTTTTTTCTAAAGGGAATACACTAAGGTATGTATGACTACCAAATGAGGTCAAGCAGAAAGGAGAGAAACTATACAGCAGGTGTTATAGTAACAATTTACGAATATCTAATTTGATCCTTAGAAAATCACTGAAGTAGTTACTTTTATTATCTTCCATTAACAGTTGTGAATACTGCAACAGAAATTTTGATTTTCTAGTGGTCAAAGAGCTAGTAAATTTCTGAGGATGAATTTGAACTCAAGATCTTCTTGATCCCAAATCCAGCAATTTATCCATGGTTACACTAATCAGTCTAAGGAGGTCAAATAAAACAGACACAAAAAATTAATAATAATCTTTTGAAAACTCTAGCAAAACATATTTCTGAGGGAAAGAATTGTTTGTTTATTTTTAGCTTTATGTCTCTAGAGTCTAGCACTATCCCTTGACCTTAAATTGTGTTTAGAAAATGCTTTTGAAATTTGATGAATTAAGAATTGAAGAAGATAGCCAGAACCCAGAATTTGATTTCTATGTCTTCCCCAAGATAAGTTTGTAATCTTGAATATGATATTTTTCAAATCTCCAGTAACTATTTAGAAGATAAAATTTTTAAATAGCTTTGAAATTTTCTACTGAAATGTTATAAATCTGGCCATTTTTTTTTAAATTTTATATCATTTTGTCCCTGGAAAACTGAGACGTGACTAAGTGCAAGTACACAGATAGGTTTTAGTTTTTTATCATATCATCTCAAGTACTACATAGGTAAACAAAATTGTCTTGCTAAACCTTTAAAAATTCCTCATTTTTCTTGTGGTAGAAGTGGGAAAGGGATGGCAGGTAGAAGCATGCTATAATAACAATTTTATTCACGTACTTGTTTTTATTTTTATGCATTTAATACATAAGGAAGTAGAAATTTGTGGTTTGTTTATTGACCTTTCAGGATAACTTAATGTACCTTCAAGAGACAATTAGTTTACTGCTTGTCTGTGGTTGCCAAGGTTGAGTAAAAAGGTCCATAAACCAAATGGAAGGGGTCAAATAAATATCATCCTAACAGAGAAGAAAATGTTCTAAACTTATAAAAAAAATTGAACTGGCAAAGCTTTAGAGAAAATGATTTGTATTGTAATCACACATGATTATTTGTGTGTTTTTGAAGAGGATTTTACATAAATGCAAGGATTCTGAAATTTCAATTGCTAAAACAAGATAAAGCTTGAAAAGATTGTTTGGAAGAATCATCTAGTTTGAATGATGATCTTCATTCTTCTGTAAACTTTTGTGACCATGAGCAAGTCTCTCAGCACATTTTGTTTACAGTTTCCTTATTTTTAAAGAAATAAACATGTTAGACTAACTAAATAATTCATAAGATGACTGATAACTAAAAGATTCTGTGATTTTTGGCTACATGTAAGGAAGGAAGAAAAGAAGGAAAGAAGGAATGAATGAATGAAGGAAGAAGAGAAGGGAAGGGGAAAGGAGAAGAGAAGAGGAAAGGGGAGGAAAGTGAAGGAAAGGGAAGAAAAGGGAAGGAAAGGAAAGTGAAGGAAAGGGAAGGGAATGGAAGGGAAAGGAAGGGAAGGGAAGGGTAGGGAAGGGAAGGGTAGGGAAG